>NW_024394789.1:0-11921 GCF_016617805.1 Bactrocera tryoni
GAAAAATTCCACAATATTATATTTAGGCATAAATCCGATTTTCTTGAATATACACATTTAGTTCTCGATATTGAGTTGATTCAATTCATTACTTTAACATATTTGAGTTAGTCACCCTTCTTCATCTTAATGAAGCTGACATAAGGCCATAACGGCAGTGCATATAGAAGAATTTAATAATCTTATATTTAGGTATAAAGTCGATTTTCTTGAATATACACACTTAGTTCTCGATATTGAGTTGCTTCGAATCATTAGTTTAACATATTTGCGTTACTTAACCTTCTTGATTTTAATAAAGTTGACATAAAGCCATAACGGCAGTAAATTTGGAAAAATTCCATAATATTATATTTAGGCATAAATCCGATTTTCATGAATATGCACATTTAGTTCTCGATATTGAGTTGATTTAAATCATTAATTTAACATATTTGAGTTAGTAACCCTTCTTCATCTTAATGAAGCTGACATAAAGCCATAACGGCAGTGCATATAGAAGAATTCCATAACCTTATATTTAGGTATAAAGTCGATTTTCTTGAATATGCACATAAAGTTCTCGATATTAAGTTGCTTCAAATCATTAATTTAACATATTTGCGTTACTTAACCTTCTTCATCTTAATGAGGTTTACCTAAAGCCATAACGACAATGCATATAGAAGAATTCCATAATCTTATATTTAGATATGAAGTCGATTTTCTTTAATATACACATTTAGTTCTCGATATTGAGTGGATTAAAATCATTAATTTAACATATTTAAGTTAATTACCCTCCTTCATCTTACTGAAGTCGACATAAGGCCATAACGGCAGTGCATATAGAAGAATTTAATAATCTTATATTTAGGTATAAAGTAGATTTTCTTGAATATACACACTTAGTTCTCGATATTGAGTTGCTTCGAATCATTAGTTTAACATATTTGCGTTACTTAACCTTCTTCATTTTAATAAAGTTGACATAAAGCCATAACGGCAGTAAATTTGGAAAAATTCCATAATATTATATTTAGGCATAAATCCGATTTTCATGAATATGCACATTTAGTTCTCGATATTGAGTTGATTTAAATCATTAATTTAACATATTTGAGTTAGTAACCCTTCTTCATCTTAATGAAGCTGACATAAAGCCATAACGGCAGTGCATATAGAAGAATTCCATAATCTTATATTTAGGTATAAAGTAGATTTTCTTTAATATACACTTTGAGGCATCGATTCTGAGTTAGTTCAAATCATTAATTTGACATATTTGAGTTAATTACCCTTCTTCATCTTAACGAAGTTGACATAAAGCCATAACGGCAGAGCATGTAGAAGAATTCCATAATCTTATATTTAGGTATAAAGTAGATTTTCTTGAATATACACACTTAGTTCTCGATATTGAGTTGCTTCAAATCATTAGTTTAACATATTTGCGTAACTTAACCTTCTTCATTTAAATGAAGTTGACATAAAGCAATAACGGCAGTAAATTTGAAAAAATTCCATAATATTATATTTAGGCATAAATCCGATTTTCTTGAATATACACATTTAGTTCACGATATTGAGTTGATTCAATTCATTAATTTAACATATTTAAGTTAATTACCCTTCTTCATCTTACTGAAGTCGACATAAGGCCATAACGGCAGTGCATATAAAAGAATTCCATAATCTTATATTTTGGTAAAAAGTCGATTTTCATGAATATATGCATTAAGTTCTCGATATTGAGTTGCATCAAATCATTAGTTTGACGTATTTGATTTCATTAACCTTCTTCATCTTACTGAAGTTGACATAAAGCCATAACGGCAATGCATTTGGAAGAATTCCATAATATTATATTTAGGTATGAAGTCGATTTTCTTTAATATACACATTTAGTTCTCGATATTGAGTTGATTCAAATCATTAATTTAACATATTTAAGTAAATTACCCTTCTTCATCTTACTGAAGTCGACATAAGGCTATAACGGCAGTGCATATAGAAGAATTTAATAACCTTATATTTAGGTATAAGGTCGATTTTCTTGAATAGACACATTTAGGAATCGATATTGAGTTGCTTCAAATCATTAGTTTAACATATTTGCGTTACTTAACCTTCTTCATCTTACTGAAGTTGACATAAAGATATAACGGCAGTGAATTTGGAAAAATTCCATAATATTATATTTAAATACAAATCCGATTTTCTTGAATATACCCATTTAGGCATCGATATTGAGTAAATTCAAATCATTAATTTAACATATTTGAGTTAATAACCCTTCTTCATCTTAATGAAGTTGACTTAAAGGCATGACGGCAGTGCATATAGAAGAAATCCATATTCTTATAATTTGGTATAAAAAAGATTTTCTTGAATATACACACTTACTTCTCGATATTAAGTTTCTTCAAATCATGAATATGACATATTAAAGTGAACTAACTTTCTTCATCTTAATGAAGTTGACATAAAGCCATAACGATAATGCATTTAGAAAAATTCCATAATCTTATATTTAGGTAGAAGGTGGGTTTTCTTGAAAATACACATTTAGTTCTCGTTATTGAGTTGCTTGAAATCATTAATTTGACATATTTGAGTTAATTAACCTTCTTCATCTTACTGAAGTTGGCATACAACCATAACGGTAATGCATTAAGAAAAATTTCATCATTTTATATTTAGGCATAAATCCGATTTTCTTGAATATACACATTTAGTTCTCGATATTGAGTTGATTCAAATCATTAATTTAACATATTTAAGTTAATTACCCGTCTTCATCTTACTGAAGCCGACATAAAGCCATAATGGCAGTGCATATAGAAGAATTTCATAAACTTATATTTAGGTATAAGGTCGATTTTCTTGAATAGACACATTTAGGAATCGATATTGAGTTGCTTCAAATCATTAGTTTAACATATTTGCGTTACTTAACCTTCTTCATCCTAACGAAGTTTACCTAAAGCCATAACGACAATGCATATAGAAGAATTCCATAATCTTATATTTAGATATGAAGTCGATTTTCTTTAATATACACATTTAGTTCTCGATATTGAGTTGATTCAAATCATTAATTTAACATATTTAAGTAAATTACCCTTCTTCATCTTACTGAAGTCGACATAAGGCTATAACGTCAGTCCATATAGAAGAATTTCATAACCTTATATTTAGGTATAAGGTCGATTTTCTTGAACAGACACATTTTGGAATCGATATTGAGTTGCTTCAAATCATTAGTTTAACATATTTGCGTTACCTAACCTTCTTCATCTTAATGAAGTTGACATAAAGCCATAAAGGCAGTAAATTTGGAAAAATTCCACAATATTATATTTAGGCATAAATCCGATTTTCTTGAATATACACATTTAGTTCTCGATATTGAGTTGATTCAATTCATTAATTTAACATATTTGAGTTAGTCACCCGTCTTCATCTTAATGAAGCTGACATAAGGCCATAACGGCAGTGCATATAGAAGAATTTCATAACCTTATATTTAGGTATAAAGTCGATTTTCTTGAATATGCACATAAAGTTCTCGATATTAAGTTGCTTCAAATCATTAATTTAACATATTTGCGTTACTTAACCTTCTTCATCTTAATGAAGTTTACCTAAAGCCATAACGACAATGCATATAGAAGAATTCCATAATCTTATGTTTAGATATGAAGTCGATTTTCTTTAATATACTCATTTAGTTCTCGATATTGAGTTGATTCAAATCATTAATTTAACATATTTAAGTAAATTACCCTTCTTCATCTTACTGAAGTCGACATAAGGCCATAACGGCAGTGCATATAGAAGAATTTCATAACCTTATATTTAGGTATAAAGTCGATTTTCTTGAATAGACACATTTGGGAATCGATATTGAGTTGCTTCAAATCATTAGTTTGACGTATTTGAGTTCATTAACCTTCTTCATCTTAATTTAGTTGACCTAAAGCCATAACGACAATGCATATAGAAGAATTCCATAATCTTATATTTAGATATGAAGTCGATTTTCTTTAATATACACATTTAGTTCTCGATATTGAGTTGATTCAAATCATTAATTTAACATATTTAAGTCGACATAAGGCTATAACGGCAGTGCATATAGAAGAATTTCATAATCTTATATTTAGGTAGAAGGTGGGTTTTCTTGAAAATACACATTAAGTTCTCGTTATTGAGTTGCTTGAAATCATTAATTTGACATATTTGAGTTAATTAACCTTCTTCATCTTACTGAAGTTGGCATACAACCATAACGGTAATGCATTAAGAAAAATTTCATCATTTTATATTTAGGCATAAATCCGATTTTCTTGAATATACACATTTAGTTCTCGATATTGAGTTGATTCAAATCATTAATTTAACATATTTAAGTTAATTACCCGTCTTCATCTTACTGAAGCCGACATAAAGCCATAATGGCAGTGCATATAGAAGAATTTCATAAACTTATATTTAGGTATAAGGTCGATTTTCTTGAATAGACACATTTAGGAATCGATATTGAGTTGCTTCAAATCATTAGTTTAACATATTTGCGTTACTTAACCTTCTTCATCTTACTGAAGTTGACATAAAGATATAACGGCAGTGAATTTGGAAAAATTCCATTATATTATATTTAAATACAAATCCGATTTTCTTGAATATACCCATTTAGGCATCGATATTGAGTAAATTCAAATCATTAGTTTAACATATTTGAGTTAATAACCCTTCTTCATCTTAATGAAGTTGACATAAAGGCATGACGGCAGTGCATATAGAAGAAATCCATAATCTTATAATTTGGTATAAAAAAGATTTTCTTGAATATACACACTTACTTCTCGATATTAAGTTTCTTCAAATCATGAATATGACATATTAAAGTGAACTAACTTTCTTCATCTTAATGAAGTTGACATAAAGCCATAACGATAATGCATTTAGAAAAATTCCATAATCTTATATTTAGGTATAAGTTGGGTTTTCTTGAAAATACACATTTAGTTCTCGTTATTGAGTTGCTTGAAATCATTAATTTGACATATTTGTGTTAATTAACCTTCTTCATCTTACTGAAGTTGACATACAACCATAACGGTAATGCATTTAGAAAAATTTCATCATTTTATATTTAGGCATAAATCCGATTTTCTTGAATATACACATTTAGTTCTCGATATTGAGTTGATTCAAATCATTAATTTAACATATTTAAGTTAATTACCCTTCTTCATCTTACTGAAACCGACATAAAGCCATAATGGCAGTGCATATAGAAGAATTTCATAAACTTATATTTAGGTATAAGGTCGATTTTCTTGAATAGACACATTTAGCAATCGATATTGAGTTGCTTCAAATCATTAGTTTAACATATTTGCGTTACTTAACCTTCTTCATCTTAAAGAAGTTTACCTAAAGCCTTAACGACAATGCATATAGAAGAATTCCATAATCTTATATTTAGATATGAAGTCGATTTTCTTTAATATACACATTTAGTTCTCGATATTGAGTGGATTAAAATCATTAATTTAACATATTTAAGTTAATTACCCTTCTTCATCTTACTGAAGTCGACATAAGGCCATAACGGCAGTGCATATAGAAGAACTCCATAATCTCATATTTAGGTATAAGGTAGATTTTCTTTAATATACACTTTTAGGCATCGATTCTGAGTTAGTTCAAATCATTAATTTGACATATTTGAGTTAATTACCCTTCTTCATCTTAACGAAGTTGACATAAAGCCATAACGGCAGAGCATGTAGAAGAATTCCATAATCTTATATTTAGGTATAAAGTAGATTTTCTTGAATATACACACTTAGTTCTCGATATTGAGTTGCTTCAAATCATTAGTTTAACATATTTGCGTTACTTAACCTTCTTCATCTTACTGAAGTTGACATAAAGATATAACGGCAGTGAATTTGGAAAAATTCCATAATATTATATTTAAATACAAATCCGATTTTCTTGAATATACCCATTTAGGCATCGATATTGAGTAAATTCAAATCATTAATTTAACATATTTGAGTTAATAACCCTTCTTCATCTTAACGAAGTTGACATAAAGGCATGACGGCAGTGCATATAGAAGAAATCCATAATCTTATAATTTGGTATAAAAAAGATTTTCTTGAATATACACACTTACTTCTCGATATTAAGTTTCTTCAAATCATGAATATGACATATTAAAGTGAACTAACTTTCTTCATCTTAATGAAGTTGACATAAAGCCATAACGATAATGCATTTAGAAAAATTCCATAATCTTATATTTAGGTATAAGTTGGGTTTTCTTGAAAATACACATTTAGTTCTCGTTATTGAGTTGCTTGAAATCATTAATTTGACATATTTGTGTTAATTAACCTTCTTCATCTTACTGAAGTTGACATACAACCATAACGGTAATGCATTTAGAAAAATTTCATCATTTTATATTTAGGCATAAATCCGATTTTCTTGAATATACACATTTAGTTCTCGATATTGAGTTGATTCAAATCATTAATTTAACATATTTAAGTTAATTACCCTTCTTCATCTTACTGAAACCGACATAAAGCCATAATGGCAGTGCATATAGAAGAATTTCATAAACTTATATTTAGGTATAAGGTCGATTTTCTTGAATAGACACATTTAGCAATCGATATTGAGTTGCTTCAAATCATTAGTTTAACATATTTGCGTTACTTAACCTTCTTCATCTTAATGAAGTTTACCTAAAGCCATAACGACAATGCATATAGAAGAATTCCATAATCTTATATTTAGATATGAAGTCGATTTTCTTTAATATACACATTTAGTTCTCGATATTGAGTGCATTAGAATCATTAATTTAACATATTTAAGTTAATTACCCTTCTTCATCTTACTGAAGTCGACATAAATACATAACGGCAGTGCATATAGAAGAATTCCATAATCTTATATTTAGGTATAAAGTCGATTATCTTGAACATTTACATTTAGGCATCGATTCTGAGTTAGTTCAAATCATTAATTTGACATATTTGTGTTAATTACCCTTCTTCATCTTACTGAAGTCGACATAAAGCCATAACGGCAGTGCATAAAGAAGAATTCCATAATCCTATATTTAGGTATAAAGTAGATTTTCTTGAATATACACACCTAGTTCTCGATATTGAGTTGCTTCGAATCATTAGTTTAACATATTTGCGTTACTTAACCTTCTTCATTTTAATGAAGTTGACATAAAGCCATAACGGCAGTAAATTTGGAAAAATTCCATAATATTATATTTAGGCATAAATCCGATTTTCATGAATATGCACATTTAGTTCTCGATATTGAGTTGATTTAAATCATTAATTTAACATATTTGAGTTAGTAACCCTTCTTCATCTTAATGAAGCTGACATAAAGCCATAACGGCAGTGCATATAGAAGAATTCCATAATCTTATATTTAGGTATAAAGTAGATTTTCTTTAATATACACTTTGAGGCATCGATTCTGAGTTAGTTCAAATCATTAATTTGACATATTTGAGTTAATTACCCTTCTTCATCTTAACGAAGTTGACATAAAGCCATAACGGCAGAGCATGTAGAAGAATTCCATAATCTTATATTTAGGTATAAAGTAGATTTTCTTGAATATACACACTTAGTTCTCGATATTGAGTTGCTTCAAATCATTAGTTTAACATATTTGCGTAACTTAACCTTCTTCATTTTAATGAAGTTGACATAAAGCAATAACGGCAGTAAATTTGGAAAAATTCCATAATATTATATTTAGGCATAAATCCGATTTTCATGAATATACACATTTAGTTCTCGAAATTGAGTTGATTCAAATCATTAATTTAACATATTTGAGTTAGTTACCCTTCTTCATCTTAATGAAGCTGACATAAAGCCATAATGGCAGTGCATATAGAAGAATTCCATAATCTTATATTTAGGTATAAGGTAGATTTTCTTTAATATACACTTTTAGGCATCGGTTCTGAGTTAGTTCAACTCATTAATTTGACATATTTGAGTTAATTACCCTTATTCATCTTAACGAAGTTGACATAAAGCCATAACGGCAGAGCATGTAGAAGAATTCCATAACCTTATATTTAGGTATAAAGTCGATTTTCTTGAATAGACACATTTAGGAATCGATATTGAGTTGCTTCAAATCATTAGTTTGACATATTTGAGTTCATTAACCTTCTTCATCTTAATGAAGTTGACCTAAAGCCATAACGACAATGCATATAGAAGAATTCCATAATCTTATATTTAGATATGAAGTCGATTTTCTTTAATATACACATTTAGTTCTCGATATTGAGTTGATTCAAATCATTAATTTAACATATTTAAGTAAATTACCCTTCTTCATCTTACTGAAGTCGACATAAGGCTATAACGGCAGTGCATATAGAAGAATTTCATAACCTTATATTTAGGTATAAGGTCGATTTTCTTGAATAGACACATTTAGGAATCGATATTGAGTTGCTTAAAATCATTAGTTTAACATATTTGCGTTACTTAACCTTCTTCATCTTAATGAAGTTGACATAAAGCCATAACGGCAGTAAATTTGGAAAAATTCCACAATATTATATTTAGGCATAAATCCGATTTTCTTGAATATACACATTTAGTTCTCGATATTGAGTTGATTCAAATCATTAATTTAACATATTTAAGTTAATTACCCTTCTTCATCTTACTGAAGCCGACATAAAGCCGTAATGGCAGTGCATATAGAAGAATTTCATAAACTTATATTTAGGTATAAGGTCGATTTTCTTGAATAGACACATTTAGGAATCGATATTGAGTTGCTTCAAATCATTAGTTTAACATATTTGCGTTACTTAACCTTCTTCATCTTAACGAAGTTTACCTAAAGCCATAACGACAATGCATATAGAAGAATTCCATAATCTTATATTTAGATATGAAGTCGATTTTCTTTAATATACACATTTAGTTCTCGATATTGAGTGGATTAAAATCATTAATTTAACATATTTAAGTTAATTACCCTTCTTCATCTTACTGAAGTCGACATAAGGCCATCACGGCAGTGCATATAGAAGAATTCCATAATCTCATATTTAGGTATAAGGTAGATTTTCTTAAATATACACTTTTAGGCATCGATTCTGAGTTAGTTCAAATCATTAATTTGACATATTTGAGTTAATTACCCTTCTTCATCTTAACGAAGTTGACATAAAGCCATAACGGCAGAGCATGTAGAAGAATTCCATAATCTTATATTTAGGTATAAAGTAGATTTTCTTGAATATACACACTTAGTTCTCGATATTGAGTTGCTTCAAATCATTAGTTTAACATATTTGCGTAACTTAACCTTCTTCATTTTAATGAAGTTGACATAAAGCAATAACGGCAGTAAATTTGGAAAAATTCCATAATATTATATTTAGGCATAAATCCGATTTTCATGAATATACACATTTAGTTCTCGATATTGAGTTGATTCAAATCATTAATTTAACATATTTGAGTTAGTAACCCTTCTTCATCTTAATGAAGCTGACATAAAGCCATAACGGCAGTGCATATAGAAGAATTCCATAATCTTATATTTAGGTATAAGGTAGATTTTCTTTAATATACACTTTTAGGCATCGATTCTGAGTTAGTTCAAATCATTAATTTGACATATTTGAGTTAATTACCCTTCTTCATCTTAACGAAGTTGACATAAAGCCATAACGGCAGAGCATGTAGAAGAATTCCATAATCTTATATTTAGGTATAAAGTCGATTTGCTTGAATAGACACATTTAGGAATCGATATTGAGTTGCTTCAAATCATTAGTTTGACGTATTTGAGTTCATTAACCTTCTTCATCTTAATGAAGTTGACCTAAAGCCATAACGACAATGCATATAGAAGAATTCCATAATCTTATATTTAGATATGAAGTCGATTTTCTTTAATATACACATTTAGTTCTCGATATTGAGTTGATTCAAATCATTAATTTAACATATTTAAGTAAATTACCCTTCTTCATCTTACTGAAGTGGACATAAAGCCATAACGGCAGTGCATTTGGAAGAATTCCACAATCTTATATTTAGACAAAAAGTCAATTTTCTTGTATATACACATTCAGGAATCGATATTGAGTTGCTTCAAATCATTAGTTTAACAAATTTAACTAATTAACCTTCTTCATCTTACTGAAGTGGACATAAAGCCATAACGGCAGTGCATTTGGAAGAATTCCAAAATCTCATATTAAGGTATAAAGCCGATTTTCTTGTATATACACATTTAGAAACCGATATTGAGTTGCTTCAAACCATTAGTTTAACATATTAAAGTAAATTAACCTTCTTCATCTTACTGAAGTTGACATAAAGCCATAACGGCAGTGCGTTTGGAAGAATTCCACAATTTTATATTTAAACACAAAGTCGATTTTCTTGTATATACACATTTAAGAATCGATATTGAGTTGCTTCAAATCATTAGTTTAACATATTTAAGTTAATTAACCTTCTTCATCTTACTGTAGTTGACATAAAGCCATAACGGCAGTGCATTTGGATAAATTCCACAATCTAATATTTAGATAAAAAGTCGATTTTCTGGTATATACCCATTTAGGAATCGATAATGAGTTGCTTCAAATCGTTAGTTTAACATATTTAAGTTAATTAACCTTCTTCATCTTACTGAAGTGGACATAAAGCCATATAGGCAGTGCATTTGGAAGAAGTCCAAAATCTTCTGTTAAGGTATAAAGTCAATCTTCTTGTATATACACATTTAGCAATCGATATTGAGTTGCTTCAAATCATTTACTTCACTTACTTAAGTTATCTAACCTTCTTCATCTTACTGAAATGGACATAAAGCCATAACGGCAGTGCATTTGGAAGAATTCCACAATCCTATAGTTAGATATAAAGTCGATTTTCTTGTATATACACATTAAGGAATCGATATTGAGTTGCTTCAAATCATTTACTTCACTTATTTAAGTTAATTAACCTTCTTCATCTTACTGAAGTTGACATAAAGCCATAACGGCAGTGCATTTGGAAGAATTCCACAATCTTATATTAAGATAGAAAGTCGATTTTCTTGTACATACACATTTAGGAATAGATATTGAGTTGCCTCAAATCGTTAGTTTAACATATTAAGTTGACTAACCTTTTTTATCTTACTGAACTGGACAAAAAGCCATAACGGCGGTGCATTTGGAAGAATTTCACAATCTTATATTAAGGTAGAAAGTCGATTTTCTTGTATATAAACATTTAGCAATCGATATTGAGTTGCTTCAAATTAATTACTCCACTTATTTAAGTTAATTAACCTTCTTCATCTTACTGAACTGGACATAAAACCATAACGGCAGTGCATTTGGAAGAATTCCACAATCTCATATTGAGGTATAAAGTCGAGTTTCTTGTATATAAACATTTAGCAATCGATATTGAGTTGCTTCAAATCGTTAGTTTAACATATTGAAGTTAACTTACCTTCTTTATCTTACTGAACTGGACATAAGGCCATAACGGCAGTGCATATAGAAGAATTTCGTAACCTTATATTTAGGTATAAGGTCGATTTTCTTGAATAGACACATTTTGGAATCGATATTGAGTTGCTTCAAATCGTTAGTTTAACATATTTGCGTTACTTAACCTTCTTCATCTTAATGAAGTTGACATAAAGCCATAACGGCAGTAAATTTGGAAAAATTCCACAATATTATATTTAGGCATAAATCCGATTTTCTTGAATATACACATTTAGTTCTCGATATTGAGTTGATTCAAATCATTAATTTAACATATTTAAGTTAATTACCTTTCTTCATCTTACTGAAGTCGACATAAATACATAACGGCAGTGCATAT
>NW_024394790.1:0-5166 GCF_016617805.1 Bactrocera tryoni
AAGGTGGAATTCTTCCAAATGCACTGCCGTTATGGCTTTATGTCAACTGCAGTAAGATGAAGAAGGTTAGTTAACTTAATATGTTAAATTAGTGATTTAGGGCAACTCAAGATCGACTACTAAATGTGTGTATACAAGAAAATCGACTTTATATCTAAATATAAGATTGTCGAATTCTTCAAAATGCACTGCCGTTATGGCTTTATGTCAACTTTGGCAAGATGAAAAAAGTTAATTACCTTAAATAATCGATGTTAATGATATAAAGCAACCCAATATCGATTGCTAAATCTGTATATGCAAGAAAATCGACTTTATACCTGAATATAAGATTGTAGAATTCTTCCAAATGCACTGCCGTTATGGCTTTATGTCAACTACAGTAAAATGAAGAAAGTTAATTAACTTAAATATTTGATGTTAATGATTTTCAGCAACTCAATATCGACTGCAAGATGTTTATATACAAGAAAATCGACTTTATACCTGAATATAAGATTGTCGAATTCTTCCAAATGCACTGCCGTTATGGCTTTATGTCAACTTCAGCAAGATGAAGAAGGCTAATTAAATCAAATATTTGATGTTAATGATTTTAAGCAACTCAATATCGACTGCTAGATGTGAATATACAAGAAAATCGACTTTATATCTAAATATAAGTTTGTCGAATTCTTAAAACTGCACTGCTGTTATGGGTTTATGTCAACTGCAGTAAGATGAAGAAGGTTAGTTAACTTAAATATGTTAAATTAGTGATTTAGGGCAACTCAAGATCGACTACTAAATGTGTGTATACAAGAAAATCGACTTTATATCTAAATATAAGATTGTCGAATTCTTCAAAATGCACTGCCGTTATGGCTTTATGTCAACTTTGGCAAGATGAAAAAAGTTAATTACCTTAAATAATCGATGTTAATGATTTAAAGCAACCCAATATCGATTGCTAAATCTGTATATGCAAGAAAATCGACTTTATACCTGAATATAAGGTTGTCGAATTCTTCCAAATGCACTGCCGTTATGGCTTTATGTCAACTTCAGCAAGATGAAGAAAGTTAATTACCTTAAATAATCGATGTTAATGATTCAAAGCAACCCAATATCGACTGCTAAATCTGTATATGCAAGAAAATCCACTTTATACCTGAATATAAGATTGTCGAATTCTTCCAAATGCACTGCCGTTATGGCTTTATGTCAACTTCAGTAAGATGAAGAAGGTTAATTAATTTAGGTATGTTAAATTAGTGATTTAGCAATATCGACTACTAAATGTGTATATACAAGAAAATCGACTTTATCCCTAAATATAAGATTGTCGAATTCTTCCAAATGCACTGCCGTTATGGCTTTATGTCAACTTCAGTAAGATGAAGAAGGTTAATTAACTTAAATATGTTAAATTAGTGTATTAGGGCAACTCAATATCGACAACTAAATGTGTATATACAAGAAAATCGACTTTATACCTGAATATAAGATTGTCGAATTTTCCAAATGCACTGCCGTTATGACTTTATGTCAACTTCAGTAAAATGAAGAAGGTTAATTTACTTAAATATTTGATGTTAATGATTTTAAGCAACTCAATATCGACTGCTAGATGTGAATATACAAGAAAATCGACTTTACATCTGAATATAAGATTGTCGAATTCTTCCAAATGCACTGCCGTTATGGCTTTATGTCAACTTCAGGAAGCTGAAGAAAGTAAATTAACTTAAATGTGTTAAATTAATGATTTAAAGCCACTCAATATTGACTGCTAAATGTGTATATACAAGGAAATCGACTTTATACCTGAATATAAGATTGTCGAATTCTTCCAAATGCACTGCCGTTATGGCTTTATGTCAACTTCAGTAAGATGAAGAAGGTTTATTAACTTAGTTATGTTAAATTAATGATTTAAAGCAATTCAGTATCGACTGCTAAATGTGTATATACAAGAAAATCGACTTTCTTCCTGAATATAAGATTCTCGAATTCTCCCAAATGCTCTGCCGTTATGGCTTGATGTCAACTTCAGTAAGATGAAGAAGGTTAATTAACTTAATTATGTTAAATTAATGATTTAAAGCAATTCAATATCGACTGCTAAATGTGTATATACAAGAAAATCGATTTTATACCTGAATATAAGATTGTCGAATTCTTCCAAATGCACTGCGGTTATGGCTTTATGTCAACTTCAGTAAGCTGAAGAAGGTTTTTTATCTTAAATATGTTAAATTAATGATTTAAAGCAACCCAATATCGAATGCTGAATGTGTATATTCAAGAAAATCGACTTTATACTTGAACATAAGATTGTCAAATTCTTCCAAATACACTGCCGTTATGGATTTATGTCAACTTCAGTAAGATGAAGAAGGTTAATTAACTTAATTGTGTTAAATTAATGATTTAAGGCAATTCAATATCGACTGCTAAATGTGTATATACAAGAAAATCGACTTTATATCTGAATATAAGGTTGTCGAATTCTCCCAAATGCTCCGCCGTTATGGCTTTGTGTCAACTTCAGTAAGATGAAGCAGGTTAATTAACTTAATTATGTTAAATTAATGATTTAAAGCAATTCAATATCGACTGCTAAATGTGTATATACAAGAAAATCGACTTTATACCTAAATATAAGATTGTCGAATTCTTCCAAACACACTGCCGTTATGGCTTTTATGTCAACTTAAGCAAGATGAAGAAGGCTAATTAACTTAAATATGTTAAATTAATGATTTAAAGCAACTCAATATCGACTGCTAAATGTATATACAAGAAAATGGACTTTATACCTGAATATAAGATTGTCGGATTCCTCCAAATGCACTGCCGTTATGGCTTTATGTCAACTTCGGTAAGATGAAGAAAGTTAATTAACTTAAATATGTTAAATTAATGATCTAAGGCATTTCAATATCGACTGCTAAATGTGTATGTACAAGAAAATCGACTTTATACCTGAATATAAGATTGTCGAATTATTCCAAATGCAGTGCCGTTATAGCTTTATGTCAACTTCGGTAAGACGAAGAAAGATAATTAACTTTAATATGTTAAATTAATGATTTAAGGCAATTCAATATCGACTGCAAAATGTGTATATACAAGAACATCGACTTTATACCTGAATATAAGAATGTCGAATTCTTCCAAATGCATTGCCGTTATGGCTTTATGTCAACTTCGGTAAGATGAAGAGAGATAATTAACGTAAATATGTTAAATTAATAATTTAAGGCAATTCAATATCGACTGCTAAATGTGTATATACAAGAACATCGACTTTCTACCTGAATAAAAGATTGTCGAATTTTTACAAGTGCACTGCTGTTATGGCTTTATGTCAACTTCGGTAAGATGAATAAAGTTAATTAACTTAAATATGTTAAATTAATAATTTAAGGCTATTCAATATCGACTGCTAAGTGTGTATATACAAGAAAATCGACTTTATACCTGAATATAAGATTGTCGAATTCTTCCAAATGCATTGCCGTTATGGCTTTATGTCAACTTATGTAAGATGAAGAAAGTTAATTAACTTAAATATGTTAAATTAATGATCTAAGGCATTTCAATATCGACTGCTAAATGTGTATGTACAAGAAAATCGACTTTATACCTGAATATAAGATTGTCGAATTATTCCAAATGCGGTGCCGTTATAGCTTTATGTCAACTTCGGTAAGATGAAGAAAGATAATTAACTTAAATATGTGAAATTAATGATTTAAGGCAATTCAATATCGACTGCAAAATGTGTATATACAAGAACATCGACTTTATACCTGAATATAAGAATGTCGAATTCTTCCAAATGCATTGCCGTTATGGCTTTATGTCAACTTCGGTAAGATGAAGAGAGATAATTAACGTAAATATGTTAAATTAATAATTTAAGGCAATTCAATATCGACTGCTAAATGTGTATATTCAAGAAAATCGTCTTTATACCTGAATACAAGATTTTCGAATTTTTACAAATGCACTGCCGTTATGGCTTTATGTCAACTTCAGTAAGATGTGGAAGGTTAATTAACTTAAATATGTTAAACAAATGATTTAAGGCAATTCAATATCGACCGCTAAATGTGTATATTCAAGAAAATCGACTTTATACCTGAATATAAGATTGTCGAATTATTCCAAATGCAGTGCCGTTATGGCTTTATGTCAACTTCGGTAAGATGAAGAAAGATAAGTAACTTAAATATGTTAAATTAATGATTTAAGGCAATTCAATATCGACTGCTAAATGTGTATGTACAAGAAAATCGACTTTATACCTGAATATAAGAATATGGAATTCTTCCAAATGCACTGCCGTTATGGCTTTATGTCAACTTCGGTAAGATGAAAAAGTTAATTAACTTAAATATGTTAAATTAATAATTTAAGGCAATTCAATATCGACTGCTAAGTGTGTATATACAATAAAATCGACTTTATAACTGAATATAAGATTGTCGAATTTTTACATGTGCACTGCTGTTATGGCTTTATGTCAACTTCGGTAAGATGAAGAAAGTTAATTAACTTAAATATGTTAAATTAA
Organism: Bactrocera tryoni; assembly: GCF_016617805.1. Classification (NCBI taxonomy): domain Eukaryota; kingdom Metazoa; phylum Arthropoda; class Insecta; order Diptera; family Tephritidae; genus Bactrocera; species Bactrocera tryoni. Next base: position 4,565 of record NW_024394790.1, read on the forward strand.
TAATTTAGGGCAATTCAATATCGACTGCTAAATGTGTATATACAAGAAAATCGAATTTGTACCTGAATATAAGATTGTCGACTTATTCCAAATGCAGTGCCCTTATGGCTTTATGTCAACTTCGGTAAGATAAAAAAAGTTAATTAACTTAAATATGTTAAATTAATGATTTAAGGCAATTCAATATCGACTGCAAAATGTGTATATACAAGAACATCGACTTAATACCTGAATATAAGATTGTCGAATTATTCCAAATGCAGTGCCCTTATGGCTTTATGTCAACTTCGGTAAGATAAAAAAAGTTAATTAACTTGAATATGTTAAATTAATGATTTAAGGCAATTCAATATCGACTGCTTTGTGTGTATATACAAGAAAAACAACTTTATACCTGAATATAAGAATGTCGAATTCTTCCAAATGAACTGCCGTTAAGGCTTTATGTCAACTTCAGTAAGATGAGGAAGGTTAATTAGCTTAAATATGTTAAACTAATGATTTAAGGCAATTCAATATCGACTGCAAAATGTGTATATACAAGAACATCGACTTTATACCGAATATAAGAATGTCGAATTCTTCCAAATGCACTGCCGTTA
>NW_024394791.1:0-4029 GCF_016617805.1 Bactrocera tryoni
TATAAAGTCGATTTTCTTGTATACACATATTTAACAATCGATAATGAGTTTCTTCAAAACATTTACTTCACTTACTTAAGTTAATTAACCTTCTTCATCTTACTGAAGTGGACATAAAGCCATAACGGCAGTGCATTTGGAAGAATTCCAAAATCTTATATTAAGGTATAAAGTCGATTTTCTTGTATATTCACATTTATCAATCGATATTGAGTTGCTTCGAATCATTAGTTTAACATATTTACGTTCACTTACCTTCTTCATTTTACTGAAGTGGACATAAAGCCATAACGGCAGTGAATGTGGAAGACTTCCACAATCCTATATTAAGGCATAAAGTCGATTTTCTTGTATTTTCACATTTAACAATCGATATTGAGTTGCTTCGAATCATTAGTTTAACATATTTACGTTCTCTTACCTTCTTCATCTTACTGAAGTGAACATAAAGCCATAACGGCAGTGAATGTGGAAGACTTCCACAATCCTATTTTAAGGTATAAAGGCGATATTCTTGTATATTCACATTTAGCAATCGATATTGAGTTGCTTCGAATCATTAGTTTAACATATTTACGTTCAAGTGAAGTGGACATAAAGCCATAACGGAAGTGCATTTGGAAGTATTTCACAATCCTATATTAAGGTATAAAGTCGATTTTTTTGTATATTCACAATTAGCAATCGATATTGAGTTGCTTCAAATCACTAGTTTAACATATTTAAATTCTCTTACCGTCTTCATCTTACTGAAGCAGACATAAAGCCATAACGGCAGTGCATTTGGAAGAATTCCACAATCCTATTTTAAGGCATAAAGTCGATTTTCTTGTATATTCACATTTAGCAATCGATATTGAGTTGCTTCAAATAATTTACTCACTTATTTAAGTTAATTAACATTCTTCATCTTACTGAAGTTAACATAAAGCCATAACGGTAGTGCATTTGGACGAACTCCGCAATCTTATTTTATATTAAGGTAAAATAACGATTTTCTTGTACATGCACATTAAGCAATCGATATTGAGTTGCTTCGAATCACTAGTTTAACATATTTAAGTTAATTTACTCTCTTCATCTTCCTGAAGTGGACATAAGGCTATAACGGCAGTGCATCTGGAAGAGTTCCGCAATCCTATATTAAGGCATAAAGTCGATTTTCTTGTATGTTCACATTTAGCAATCGATATTGAGTTGCTTCAAATCATGAGTTTAACATATTTAAGTTCACTTACCTTCTTCATCTTACTGAAGAGGACATGAAGCCATAACGGCGGTGCATTTGGAATAGTTCCACAAAATTATATTAATGTATAAAGTCGATTTTCTTGTATATACACATTTAGCAATCGATATTGAGTTGCTTCGAATCATTAGTTTAACGTATTTAAGTTAGTTCACCTTCTTCATCTTACTGAAGTGGACATAAAGCCATAACGGCAGTGAATGTGGAAGACTTCCACAATCCTATTTTAAGGTATAAAGGCGATATTCTTTTATATTCACATTTAGCAATCGATATTGAGTTGCTTCGAGTCATTAGTTTAACATATTTACGTTCAAGTGAAGAGGACATAAAGCCATAACGGCAGAGCATTTGGAAGTATTTCACAATCCTATATTAAGGTATAAAGTCGATTTTTTTGTATATTCACATTTAGCAATCGATATTGAGTTGCTTCAAATCACTAGTTTAACATATTTAAATTCTCTTACAGACATAAAGCCATAACGGCAGTGCATTTGGAAGAATTACACAATCATATTTTAAGGCATAAAGTCGATTTTCTTGTATATTCACATTTAGCAATCGATATTGAGTTGCTTCGAATCATTAGTTTAACATATTTAAGTTCTCTTACCTTTTTAATCTTACTGAAGTGGACATAACGCCATAACGGGAGTGCATTTTGAAGAATTCCACAATCTTATATTAAGGTATAAAATCAATTTTTTGTATATTCACATTTAGCAATCGATATTGAGTTGCTTCAAATCATTAGTTTAACATATTGAAGTTCTCTTACCTTCTTCATCTTACTGAAGCACACATAACGCCATAACGGCAGTGCATTTTGAAGAATTCCACAATCTTATATCAAGGTATAAAGTCAGTTTTCTTAGGTTTACACTTTAAGGAATCAATATTGAGTTACTTTAAATCATTTACTTCACAAATTTAAGTTAATTAACCTTCTTCATCTTTTTGCAGTAGACATAACGCCATAACGGCAGTGCATTTGGAAGAATTCCTCAATCTTATATTAAGGTATAAAGTCGATTTTCTTGTATATTCACGTTTAGCAATCGATATTGAGTTGCTTCGAATCATTAGTTTAACATATTTACGTTCACTTACCTTTTTCATTTTACTGAAGTGGACATAAAGCCATAACGGCAGTGAATGTGGAAGACTTCCACAATCCCATATTAAGGCATAAAGTCGATTTTCTTGTATTTTCACATTTAGCAATCGATATTGAGTTGCTTCAAATCACTAGTTTAACATATTTAAGTTCTCTTACCTTCTTAATCTTACTGACGTGGACATAACGCCATAACGGGAGTGCATTTTGAAGAATTCCACAATCTTATATTAAGGTATAAAGTCAATTTTTTGTATATTCACATTTAGAAACCAATATTGAGTTGCTTCAAATCATTAGTTTAACATATTTGAGTTCTCTTACCTTCTTAATCTTACTAAAGCCTTAAAATATACAATCTTATATTAAGGTATAAAGTCGATTTTCTTGTATATACACATTTAGCAATCGACATTGACTTGCTTCGGATCATTAGTTTAACATATTTAAGTTCACTTACCTTCTTCTTCTTACTGAAGTGGACATAACGCCATTAAGGCAGTGCATTTGGAAGAATTCCACAATCTTAAATTTACGTATAAATTCGATTTTCTTGTACATACGCATTGAGCAATCGATATTGAGTTGCTTTAAATCATTAGTTTAACATTTTTACGTTCACTTACCTTCTTCATCTTACTAAAGTGGACTTAAAGCCATAACGGCAGTGAATGTGGAAGACTTCCACAATACTATTTTAAGGTATAAAGGCGATATTCTTGTATATACACATTTAGCAATCGATATTGAGTTGCTTCGAATCATTAGTTTAACACATTTACGTTCACTTGCCTTCTTCATCTTACTGAAGTGGACATAAAGCCATAACGGGAGTGAATGTGGAAGACTTCCACAATCCTATTTTAAGGTATAAAGGCGATATTCTTGTATATACACATTTAGCAACCGATATTGAGTTGCTTCGAATCATTAGTTTAACATATTTACGTTCACTTGCCTTCTTCATCTTACTGAAGTGGACATAAAGCCATAACGGCAGTGCATTTGGAAGAATCCCACAATCTTAAATTTAGGTATAAATTCGATTTTCTTGTACATACGCATTGAGCAATCGATATTGAGTTGCTTCAAATCATTAGTTTAACATATTTAAGTTCACTTACGTTTTTCTTCTTACTGAAGTGGACATAACGCCATTAAGGCGGTGAATGTGGAAGACTTCCACAATCCTATATTAAGGTATAAAGTCGATTTTCTTGTATTTTCACATTTAGCAATCGATATTGAGTTGCTTCGAATCATTAGTTTAACATATTTACGTTCACTTACCTTCTTCAACTTACTAAAGTGGACTTAAAGCCATAACGGCAGTGAATGTGGAAGACTTCCACAATCCTATTTTAAGGTATGAATAAGATTTTCTTGTATATACACATTTAGCAATCGATATTGAGTTGCTTCGAATCATTAGTTTAACATATTTACGTTCACTTACCTTCTTCATCTTACTGAAGTGGACATAAAGCCATAACGGCAGTGAGTGTGGAAGACTTCCACAATCCTATATTAAGGCAAAAAGTCGATTTTCTTGTATTTTCACATTTAGCAATCGATATTGAGTTGGTTCGAATCATTAGTTTAACATATTTACGTTCACTTGCCTTCTTCATCTTACTGAAGCGGACATAAAGCCATAACG
>NW_024394792.1:0-4899 GCF_016617805.1 Bactrocera tryoni
TGTGTCAACTTCAGTAAGACGAAAAATGCTAACTAACTTAAATATGTGAAGTTAATGATTTGAAGCAACTCAACATCGATTGCTAAATGTGTATATACAAGAAAATCGAATTTGTTTCTAAATATAAGATTGTGGAATTCTTCCAAATGCACTGCCGTTATGGTTTTATGTCCACTTCAGTAATATGAAAAGGTTAATTATCTTAAATATGTGAAGGTAATTATTTGAAGCAACTCAATATTGATTGCTAAATGAGTATGTTACAAGAAAATCGACTTTATACCCAAGCGAAAGATTGTGGAATCCTTTCAAATGCACTGCCGTAATGGCTTTACGTCAACTTCAGTATGATGGAGAAGGTTAATTCACTTAAATATGTGAAGTTAATGATTTGAAGCAACTGAACATCGATTGCTTAATGTGTATATACAAGAAAATCGATTTTGTATCTAAATATAAGATTGTGGAATTCTTCCAAATGCACTGCCGTAATAGATTTACGTAAACCTCAGTAAGATGAAAAGGTTAATTCACTTAAATATGTGAAGTTAATGATTTGAAGCAACTCAACATCGATTGCTAAATGAGTATGTTACTAGAAAATCGACTTTATACCCAAGCGAAAGATTGTGGAATCCTTCCAAATGCACTGCCGTTATGGATTTGTGTCAACTTCAGTAAGATGAAGAATGCTAGCTAACTTAAATATTTTCAACTCATGATTTGAAGCATCTCAATATTGATAGATACGTGAGTATGTTACAAGAAAATCGACTCTATACCTAAACGAACGATTGTGGAATTCTTCCAAATGCACTGCCGTTATGGTTTTATGTCCACTTCAGTAATATGAAAAGGTTAATTATCTTAAATATGTGAAGGTAATTATTTGAAGCAACTCAATATTGATTGCTAAATGAGTATGTTACAAGAAAATCGACTTTATACCCAAGCGAAAGATTGTGGAATCCTTTCAAATGCACTGCCGTAATGGCTTTACGTCAACTTCAGTATGATGGAGAAGGTTAATTCACTTAAATATGTAAAGTTAATGATTTGAAGCAACTGAACATCGATTGCTTAATGTGTATATACAAGAAAATCGATTTTGTATCTAAATATAAGATTGTGGAATTCTTCCAAATGCACTGCCGTAATAGGTTTATGTAAACTTCAGTAAGATGAAGGAGGTTAATTAACTTAAATATGTGAAGTTTATTATTTGAAGCAACTCAACATCGATTGCTAAATGTGTATATACAAGAAAATCGATTTTGTATCTAAGTATAAGCTTGTGGAATTCTTCCAAATGCACTGCCGTAATGGCTTTACGTCAACTTCAGTAATATGAAAAGGTTAATTAACTTAAATATGTGAAGTTAATGATTTAAAGCAACTCAATATTGATTGCTAAATAAGTATGTTACAAGAAAATCGACTTTGTACCTAAACGAAAGATTGTGGAATTCTTTGAAATGCACTGCCGTAATGGCTTATCGTCAACTTCAGTAATATGAAAAGGTTAAGTAACTTAAATATGTGAAGTTAATGATTTGAAGCAACTCAGCATCGATTGCTAAATGAGTATGTTACAAGAAAATCGACTTTATACCCAAGCGAAGGATTGTGGAATCCTTTCAAATGCACCGCCGTTATGGATTTGTGTCAACTTCAGTAAGATGAAGAATGCTAGCTTACTTAAATATGTTCAATTAATGATTTGAAGCATCTCAATATTGATAGATAAGTGAGTATCTTACAAGAAAATCGACTTTATACCTAAACAAAAGATTGTGGAACTCTTCCAAATGCACTGCCGTAATGGCTTTACGTCAACTTCAGTAATATGCAAAAGGTTAATTATCTTAAATATGTGAAGTTAATGATTTGAAGCAACTCAACATCGATTGCTAAATGTGTATATACTAGAAAATCGAATTTGTATCTAAATGTAAGATTGTGGAATTCTTACAAATGCACTGCCGTAATGGCTTTACGTCAACTTCAGTAATATGCAAAAGGTTAATTCACTTAAATATGTGAAGTTAACGAAAGATTGTGGAATTCTTTGAAATGCACTGCCGTAATGGCTTATCGTCAACTTCAGTAATATGAAAAGGTTAATTAACTTAAGTATGTGAAGTTAATGATTTGAAGCAACTCAGCATCGATTGCTAAATGAGTATGTTACAAGAAAATCGACTTTATACCCAAGCGAAAGATTGTGGAATCCTTCCAAATGCACCGCCGTTATGGATTTGTGTCAACTTCAGTAAGATGAAGAATGCTAACTAACTTAAATATGTTCAATTAATGATTTGAAGCATCTCAATATTGATAGATAAGTGAGTATGTTACAAGAAAATCGACTTTATACCCAAGCGAAAGATTGTGGAAAACTTCCAAATGAACCACCGTTATGGTTTTATGTCAACTTCAGTAAGATGAAGAAGGTTAATTAACCTAAATATGTGAAGTTAATGATTTGAAGCAACTCAATATTGATTGCTAAATGAGTATGTTACAAGAAAATCGACTTTATACCCAAGCGAAAGATTGTGAAATTCTTCCAAATGCATTGCCGTTATGGCTTTACGTAAACGACAGTAAGATGAAAATGTTAATTCACTTAAATATGTTTAATTAATGATTTGAAGCAGCTCAATATCGATTGAAGTTAATGATTTGAAGCAACTCAACATCGATTGCTAAATGAGTATGTTACAAGAAAATCGTCTTTATACCCAAGCGAAAGATTGTGGAATCCTTCCAAATGCACTGCCGTAATGGCTTTACGTGAAGAAGGTTAATTAACTTAAATATGTGAAGTTAATGATTTGAAGCAACTCAATATTGATTGCTAAATGAGTATGTTACAAGAAAATCGACTTTATACCTGAGCGAAAGATTGTGAAATTCTTCCAAATGCACTGCCGTTATGGATTTGTGTCAACTTCAGTAAGATGAAGAATGCTAACTATCTTAAATGTGTGAAGTTAATGATTTGAAGCAACTCAACATCGATTGCTAAATGTGAATCTACTAGAAAATCGAATTTTTATCTAAATATAAGATTGTGGAATTCTTCCAAATGCACTGCCGTATTGGCTTTACGTCAACTTCAGTAATATGAAAAGGTTAATTATCTTAAATATGTGAAGGTAATTATTTAAAGCAACTCAATATTGATTTCTAAATGAGTATGTTACAAGAAAATCGACTTTATACCCAAACGAAATATTGTGGAATCCTTTCAAATGCACCGCCGTTATGGATTTGTGTCAACTTCAGTAAGATGAAAAATGCTAACTAACTTAAATATGTGAAATTAATGATTTGAAGCAACTCAACATCGATTGCTAAATGTGTATATACAAGAAAATCGATTTTGTATCTAAATATAAGATTGTGGAATTCTTCCAAATGCACTGCCGTTATGGCTTTACGTAAACCTCAGTAAGATGAAAAGGTTAATTCACTTAAATATGTTCAATTAATGATTTGAAGCAACTCAACAGCGATTGCTAAATGTGTATATACAAGAAAATCGAATTTGTATCTAAATATAAGATTGTCGAATTCTTCCAAATGCACTGCCGTTATGGTTTTATGTTAACTTCAGTAAAATGAAGAAGGTTAATTAACTTAAATATGTGAAGTTAATGATTTGAAGCAACTCAACATCGATTGCTAAACGAGTATGTTACAAGAAAATCGACTTTATACCCAAGCGAAAGACTGTGGAGTCCTTCCAAATGCACTGCCGTAATGGCTTTAAAAAAAAAATCGACTTTATACCCAAACGAAATATTGTGGAATCCTTTCAAATGCACCGCCGTTATGGATTTGTTTCAACTTCAGTAAGATGAAAAATGCTAACTAACTTAAATATGTGAAGTTAATGATTTGAAGCAACTCAACATCGATTGCTAAATGAGTATGTTACAAGAAAATCGACTTTATACCCAAGCGAAAGATTGTGGAATCCTTCCAAATGCACTGCCGTAATGGCTTTACGTCAACTTCAGTAAGATGAAGAATGCTTTCCAACTTAAATATGTTCAATGAATGATCTGAAGCAGCTCAATATCGATTGCTTAATGTGTATATACAAGAAAATCGATTTTGTATCTAAGTATAAGCTTGTGGAATTCTTCCAAATGCACTGCCGTTATGGTTTTATGTCAACTTCAGTAAAATGAAAAAGGTTAATTAACTTAAATATGTGAAGTTAATGATTTGAAGCAACTCAACATAGATTGCTAAATGAGTATGTTACAAGAAAATCGACTTTATACCCAAGCGAAAGATTGTGGAATCCTTCCAAATGCAACGCCGTTATGGATTTGTGTCAACTTCAGTAAGATGAAGAATGCTTTCCAACTTAAATATGTTCAATTAATGATCTGAAGCAGCTCAATATCGATTGCTTAATGTGTATATACAAGAAAATCGATTTTGTATCTAAGTATAAGCTTGTGGAATTCTTCCAAATGCACTGCCGTAATGGCTTTACGTAAACTTCAGTAAGATGAAAAGGTTAATTAACTTAAATATGTGAAGTTAATGATTTAAAGCAACTCAATATCTTGCTAAATGAGTATGTTACAAGAAAATCGACTTTATACCCAAGCGAAAGATTGTGGAATCCTTCCAAATGCACCGCCGTTATGGATTTGTGTCAACTTCAGTAAGATGAAGAATGCTAGCTTACTTAAATATGTTCAATTAATGATTTGAAGCATCTCAATATTGATAGATAAGTGAGTATCTTACAAGAAAATCGACTTTATACCTAAACAAAATATTGTGGAACTCTTCCAAATGCACTGCCGTAATGGCTTTACGTCAACTTCAGTAATATGAAAAGTTTAATTATCTTAAATATGTGAAGTTAAT
>NW_024394793.1:0-5046 GCF_016617805.1 Bactrocera tryoni
GGATTTGTGTCAACTTCAGTAAGATAAAGAATGCTAGCTTACTTAAATATGTTCAATTAATGATTTGAAGCATCTCAATATTGATAGATAAGTGAGTATCTTACAAGAAAATCGACTTTATACCTAAACAAAAGATTGTGGAACTCTTCCAAATGCACTGCCGTAATGGCTTTACGTCAACTTCAGTAATATGCAAAAGGTTAATTATCTTAAATATGTGAAGTTAATGATTTGAAGCAACTCAACATCGATTGCTAAATGTGTATATACTAGAAAATCGAATTTGTATCTAAATGTAAGATTGTGGAATTCTTCCAAATGCACTGCCGTAATGGCTTTACGTCAACTTCAGTAATATGCAAAAGGTTAATTCACTTAAATATGTGAAGTTAACGAAAGATTGTGGAATTCTTTGAAATGCACTGCCGTAATGGCTTATCGTCAACTTCAGTAATATGAAAAGGTTAATTATCTTAAATATGTGAAGTTAATGATTTGAAGCAACTCAATATTGATTGCTAAATGAGTATGTTACAAGAAAATCGACTTTATACCCAAGCGAAAGATTTTGGAATACTTCCAAATGCACCGCCGCTATGGATTTGTGTCAACTTCAGTAAGATGAAGAATGCTAACTAACTTAAATATGTGAAGTTAATGATTTGAAGCAGCCCAATATCGATTGCTTAATGTGTATATACAAGAAAATCGATTTTGTACCTAAATATAAGATTGTGGAATTCTTCCAAATGCACTGCCGTTATGGTTTTATGTCAACTTCAGTAAAATGAAGAAGGTTAATTATCTTAAATATGTGAAGTTAATGATTTGAAGCAACTCAACATCGATTGCTAACTGAGTATGTTACAAGAAAATCGACTTTATACCCAAGCGAAAGATTGTGAAATTCTTCCAAATGCACTGCCGTTATGGCTTTACGTAAACCACAGTAAGATGAAAATGTTAATTCACATAAATATGTTTAATTAATGATTTGAAGCAGCTCAATATCGATTGAAGTTAATGATTTGAAGCAACTCAACATCGCTTGCTAAATGAGTATGTTACAAGAAAATCGACTTTATACCCAAGCGAAAGATTGTGGAATCCTTCCAAATGCACTGCCGTAATGGCTTTACGTGAAGAAGGTTAATTAACTTAAATATGTGAAGTTAATGATTTGAAGCAACTCAATATTGATTGCTAAATGAGTATGTTACAAGAAAATCGACTTTATACCCAAGCGAAAGATTGTGAAATTCTTCTAAATGCACTGCCGTTATGGATTTGTGTCAACTTCAGTAAGATGAAGAATGCTAGCTAACTTAAATATTTTCAATTCATGATTTGAAGCATCTCAATATTGATAGATACGTGAGTATGTTACAAGAAAATCGACTCTATACCTAAACGAACGATCGTGGAATTCTTCCAAATGCACTGCCGTAATGGCTTTACGTCAAATTCAGTAATATGAAAAGGTTAATTATCTTAAATATATGAAGTTAATGATTTGAAGCAACCCAATATTGATTGCTAAATGAGTATGTTACAAGAAAATCGACTTTATACCCAAGCGAGAGATTGTGGAATCCTTCCAAATGCACCGCCGTTATGGATTTGTGTCAACTTCAGTAAGATGAAGAATGCTAACTAACTTAAATATGTTCAATTAATGATTTGAAGCATCTCAATATTGATAGATAAGTGAGTATGTTACAAGAAAATGGACTCTATACCTAAACGAAAGATTGTGGAATTCTTCCAAATGCACTGCCGTAATGGCTTTACGTCAACTTCAGTAATATGAAAAGGTTAATTATCTTAAATATGTGAAGTTAATGATTTGAAGCAACTTAATATTGATTGCTAAATGAGTATGTTGCAAGAAAATCGACTTTATACCCAAACGAAATATTGTGGAATCCTTTCAAATGCACCGCCGTTATGGATTTGTGTCAACTTCAGTAAGATGAAAAATGCTAACTAACTTAAATATGTGAAGTTAATGATTTGAAGCAACTCAACATCGATTGCTAAATGTGTTTATACAAGAAAATCGATTTTGTATCTAAATATAAGATTGTGGAATTCTTCCAAATGCACTGCCGTTATGGCTTTACGTAAACCTCAGTAAGATGAAAAGGTTAATTCACTTAAATATGTGAAGTTAATGATTTGAAGCAGCTCAATACCGATTGCTTAATGTGTATATACAAGAAAATCGAATTTGTATCTAAATATAAGATTGTGGAATTCTTCCAAATGCACTGCCGTAATGGCTTTACGTAAACTTCAGTAAGATGAAAAGGCTAATTCACTTAAATATGTGAAGTTAATGTTTTGAAGCAACTCAACATCGATATCTAAATGAGTATGTTACAAGAAAATCGACTTTATATCCAAGCGAAAGATTGTGGAATCCTTCCAAATGCACTGCCGTAATGGCTTTACGTCAACTTCAGTAATATGAAAAGGATAATTATCTTAAATATGTGAAGGTAATTATTTGAAGCAACTCAATATTGATTTCTAAATGAGTATGTTACAAGAAAATCGACTTTATACCCAAGCGAAAGATTGTGGAAAACTTCCAAATGCACTGCCGTTATGGTTTTGTGTCAACTTCAGTAATATGAAGAATGCTAACTATCTTAAATGTGTGAAGTTAATGATTTGAAGCAACTCAACATCGATTGCTAAATGTGAATCTACTAGAAAATCGAATTTTTATCTAAATATAAGATTGTGGAATTCTTCCAAATGCACTGCCGTATTGGCTTTACGTCAACTTCAGTAATATGAAAAGGTTAATTATCTTAAATATGTGAAGGTAATTATTTAAAGCAACTCAATATTGATTTCTAAATGAGTATGTTACAAGAAAATCGACTTTATACCCAAACGAAATATTGTGGAATCCTTTCAAATGCACCGCCGTTATGGATTTGTGTCAACTTCAGTAAGATGAAAAATGCTAACTAACTTAAATATGTGAAATTAATGATTTGAAGCAACTCAACATCGATTGCTAAATGTGTATATACAAGAAAATCGATTTTGTATCTAAATATAAGATTGTGGAATTCTTCCAAATGCACTGCCGTTATGGCTTTACGTAAACCTCAGTAAGATGAAAAGGTTAATTCACTTAAATATGTTCAATTAATGATTTGAAGCAACTCAACAGCGATTGCTAAATGTGTATATACAAGAAAATCGAATTTGTATCTAAATATAAGATTGTCGAATTCTTCCAAATGCACTGCCGTTATGGTTTTATGTTAACTTCAGTAAAATGAAGAAGGTTAATTAACTTAAATATGTGAAGTTAATAATTTGAAGCAACTCAACATCGATTGCTAAACGAGTATGTTACAAGAAAATCGACTTTATACCCAAGCGAAAGACTGTGGAGTCCTTCCAAATGCACTGCCGTAATGGCTTTACGTGAAGAAGGTTAATTAACTTAAATATGTGAAGTTAATGATTTGAAGCAACTCAATATTGATTGCTAAATGAGTATGTTACAAGAAAATCGACTTTATACCCAAGCGAAAGATTGTGAAATTCTTCCAAATGCACTGCCGTTATGGATTTGTGTCAACTTCAGTAAGATGAAGAATGCTAGCTAACTTAAATATTTTCAATTCATGATTTGAAGCATCTCAATATTGATAGATAAGTGAGTATGTTACAAGAAAATCGACTCTATACCTAAACGAAAGATTGTGGATTTCTTCCAAACGCACTGCCGTAATGGCTTTACGTCAAATTCAGTAATATGAAAAGGTTAATTAACTTAAACATGTGAAGTTAATGATTTGAAGCAACTCAACATCGATTGCTAAATGAGTATGTTACAAGAAAATCGACTTTATACCCAAGCGAAAGACTGTGGAGTCCTTCCAAATGCACTGCCGTAATGGCTTTACGTGAAGAAGGTTAATTAACTTAAATATGTGAAGTTAATGATTTGAAGCAACTCAATATTGATTGCTAAATGAGTATGTTACAAGAAAATCGACTTTATACCTGAGCGAAAGATTGTGAAATTCTTCCAAATGCACTGCCGTTATGGATTTGTGTCAACTTCAGTAAGATGAAGAATGCTAACTAACTTAAATATGTTCAATTAATGATTTGAAGCATCTCAATATTGATAGATAAGTGAGTATGTTACAAGAAAATCGACTTTATACCCAAACGAAATATTGTGGAATCCTTTCAAATGCACCGCCGTTATGGATTTGTTTCAACTTCAGTAAGATGAAAAATGCTAACTAACTTAAATATGTGAAGTTAATGATTTGAAGCAACTCAACATCGATTGCTAAATGTGTTTATACAAGAAAATCGATTTTGTATCTAAATATAAGATTGTGGAATTCTTCCAAGTGCACTGCCGTTATGGCTTTACGAAAACCTCAGTAAGATGAAAAGGTTAATTCACTTAAATATGTTCAATTAATGATTTGAAGCAGCTCAATATCGATTGCTTAATGTGTATATACAAGAAAATCGAATTTGTATCTAAATATAAGATTGTGGAATTCTTCCAAATGCACTGCCGTAATGGCTTTACGTAAACTTCAGTAAGATAAAAAAGCTAATTCACTTAAATATGTGAAGTTAGTGATTTGAAGCAACTCAACATCGATTGCTAAATGAGTATGTTACAAGAAAATCGACTTTATACCCAAGCGAAAGATTGTGGAATCCTTCCAAATGCACTGCCGTAATGGCTTTACGTCAACTTCAGTAAGATGAAGAATGCTTTCCAACTTAAATATGTTCAATGAATGATCTGAAGCAGCTCAATATCGATTGCTTAATGTGTATATACAAGAAAATCGATTTTGTATCTAAGTATAAGCTTGTGGAATTCTTCCAAATGCACTGCCGTTATGGTTTTATGTCAACTTCAGTAAAATGAAAAAGGTTAATTAACTTAAATATGTGAAGTTAATGATTGGAAGCAACTCAACATCGATTGCTAAATGAGCATGTTACAAGAAAATCGACTTTATACCCAAGCGAAAGATT
>NW_024394794.1:0-12495 GCF_016617805.1 Bactrocera tryoni
TCTCAACCTGTCCTCTACCCCTACCAGGGGCGAGACAATATTGTTCACAAAGAAATGCAGTTTTTTGAGAAAAATCACATTTTTGTTTGAACTTTGTAAACGCTCTAGCGGCTAACATATTTGACGTAGGTGGGTCAAATGAATAGCACCTGTTAGTAAATTTAAAGGGCTTTTAGGAAAGCTCTCAACCTGTCCTCTATTTCTACCAGGGGCGTAACAATATTGTTCACAAAGAAATGCAGTTTTTTGAGAAAAATCACATTTTTGTTTGAAGTGCTCAGCCTATTCTCTACCCCTACCAGGGGCGTGCCAATATTGTTCACAATCATATGTAGTTTTTTGAGAAAAATCACATTTTTGTTTGAACATTGTAAACTCTCTAGCGGCTAACGTATTTGACGTAGGTGGGTCAAATAAATTGCACCGGTTATTAAATTTAAAGGACTTTTAGAAAAGCTCTCAACCTGTCCTCTATCCCTACCAGGGGCGTAACAATATTGTTCACAAAGAAATGCAGTTTTTTGAGAAAAATCACATTTTTGTTTGAACTTTGTAAACGCATTAGCGGCCAAAGTATTTAACGTAGATGGGTCAAATAAATTGCGCCGATTAATAAATTTAAAGGGCTTTTATGAAAGCTCTCAACCTGTCCCCTATCCCTACCAGGGGCGTAACAATATTGTTCTCAAAGAAGTGTAGTTTTTTGAGAAAAATCACATTTTTGTTTGAACTTTGTAAACGCTCTAGCGGCTAACGTATTTGACGTAGGTGGGTCAAATAGATTGTATGTCATATGTAGTTTTTTGAGAAAAATCACATTATGGTTTCACCCTTTTAAATGCACTAGCGGCCAAAGTATTTAACGTTGGTGGGTTAAAAAAATTGCGCCGATCAGTAAATTTTAAGCGCTTTTGGGAAAGCTCTCAACCTGTCCTCTATCCCTACCAGGGGCGTAACAATATTGTTCACAAAGAAATGTAGTTGTTTGAGAGAAATCACATTTTGTTTCACCCTTGTAAACGCTCTAGCTGCCAAAGAATTTAACGTAGGTGGGTCAAATAAATTGCGCCGATTAGTAAATTTTAAGCGCTTTTGGAAATCTCACAGCCTATTCTCTATCCCTACCAGGGGCGTGGCAATATTGCTCACAATCATATGTAGTTTTTTGAGAAAAATCACATTTTGGTTTCACCTTTGTAAACGCACTAGCGACCAAAGTATCTAACGTAGGTGGGTCAAATACATTGCGCCAATTAGTAAATTTAAAGTGCTTTTAGGTAAGCCCACAGCCTATTCTCTATCCCTATCAGGCGCTTGGCAATATTGTTCACAATCATATGTAATTTTTTGAGAAAAATCACATTTTGGTTGCACCTTCGTAAACGTTCTAGCGACTAAAGTATTTAACGTAGGTGGGTCAAAAAAATTGCGCTGGTTATTAAATTTAAAGGACTTTTAGGAAAGCGCTCACCCTATTCTCTATCCCTACCAGAGGCGTGGCCATATTGTTCACAATCATATGTAGTTTTTTGAGAAAAATCACATTTTGGTTTGAACATTGTAAACGCTCTAGCGGCTAACGTATTTGACGTAGGTGGGTCAAATAAATTGCACCTGTTATTAAATTTAAAAGACTTTCAGGAAAGCTCTCACCCTGTCCTCTACCCCTTCCAGGGGCGGAACAATATTGTTCACAAAGAAATGCAGTTTTTTGAGAAAAATCACATTTTTGTTTGAACTGTGTAAACGTACTAGCGGCCAAAGTATTTAACGTAGGTGGGTCAAATAAATTGCGCCGATTAGTAAATTTTAAGCGCTTTTAGGAAAGCTCTCAATCTGTCCTCTGTCCCTACCAGGGGCGTAACAATATTGTTCAAAAGAAATGCAGTTTTTTGAGAAAAATCACATTTTTGTTTGAACTTTGTAAACGCTCTAGCGGCTAACATATTTGACGTAGGTGGATCAAATGAATAGCACCTGTTAATAAATTTAAAGGGCTTTTAGGAAAGCTCTGAACCTATCCCTACCCGGGGCATGGTAATAGTGTTCACAATCAAATGTAGTTTTTTGAGAAAAATCACATATTGGTTTCACCCTTGTAAACGCACTAGTGGCCAAAGTGTTTAACGTAGGTGAGTCAGAAAAATTGCACCGGTTATTAAATTTTAAGGGCTTTTAGGAAAGCGCTCAGCCTATTCTCTACCCCTATCAGGGGCGTGGCAATATTGTTCACAATCATATGTAGTTTTTTGAGAAAAATCACATTTTTGTTTGAACTTTGTAAACGCTCTAGCGGCTAACGTATTTGACGTAGGTGGGTCAAATAAATTGCACCTGTTATTAAATTTAAATGACTTTTAGGAAAGCTCTCAACCTGTCCTCTATCCCTGCCAGGGGCGTTACAATATTGTTCAAAAGAAATGCAGTTGTTTGAGAACAATCACATTTTTGTTTGAGCTTTGTAAACGCTCTAGCGGCTAACATATTTGACGTAGGTGGGTCAAATGAATAGCACCTGTTAGTAAATTTAAAGGTCTTTTAGGAAAGCTCTCAACCTATCCTCTATCCCTACCAGGGGCATGGTAATTGTGTTCACAATCAAATGTAGTTTTTTGAGAAAAATCACATTTTGGTTTCACCCTTGTAAACGCACTAGCGGCCAAAGTATTTAACGTAGGTGGGTCAAATAAATTGCGCCGATTAGTAAATTTAAAGAGCTTTTAGGAAAGCTCTCAACCTGTCCTCTATCCCTACCAGGGGCGTAACAATATTGTTCTCAAAGAAATGTAGTTTTCTGAGAAAAATCATATTTTTGTTTGAACTTTGTAAACGCTCTAGCGGCTAACGTATTTGACGTAGGTGGGTCAAATAAATTGTATGTCATATGTAGTTTTTTGAGAAAAATCACATTTTGGTTTCACCCTTGTAAACGCACTAGCGGCCAAAGAATTTAACGTAAGTGGGTCATATAAATTGCGCTGGTTAGTAAATTTAAAGGACTTTTAGGAAAGCGCTCAGCCAATTCTCTATTCCTACCAGGGGCGTGGCAATATTGTTCACAATCATATGTAGTTTTTTGAGAAAAATCACATTTTGGTTTCACCCTTGTAAACGCACTAGCGGCCAAAGTATTTAACGTAGGTGGGTCAAAAATATTGCGCTGGTTAGTAAATTTAAAGGACTTTTAGGAAAGCGCTCAGCCCATTCTCTACCCCTACCAGAGGCGTGGCAATATTGTTCACAATCATATGTAGTTTTTTGAGAAAAATCACATTTTTGTTTGAACTTTGTAAACGCTCTAGCGGCTAACATATTTGACGTAGGTGGATCAAATGAATAGCACCTGTTAATAAATTTAAAGGGCTTTTAGGAAAGCTCTGAACCTATCCCTACCCGGGGCATGGTAATAGTGTTCACAATCAAATGTAGTTTTTTGAGAAAAATCACATATTGGTTTCACCCTTGTAAACGCACTAGTGGCCAAAGTGTTTAACGTAGGTGAGTCAGAAAAATTGCACCGGTTATTAAATTTTAAGGGCTTTTAGGAAAGCGCTCAGCCTATTCTCTACCTCTACCAGGGGCGTGGCAATATTTTTCAGAATCATTTGTAGTTTTTTGAGAAAAATCACATTTTTGTTTGAACATTGTAAACGCTCTAGCGGCTAACGTATTTGACGTAGGTGGGTAAAAAAAATTGCGCTGGTTAGTAAATTTAAAGGACTTTTAGGAAAGCGCTCAGCCAATTCTCTATTCCTACCAGGGGCGTGGCAATATTGTTCACAATCATATGTAGTTTTTTGAGAAAAATCACATTTTGGTTTCACCCTTGTAAACGCACTAGCGGCCAAAGTATTTAACGTAGGTGGGTCAAAAAAATTGCGCTGATTATTAAATTTAAAGGACTTTTAGGTAAGTGCTCACCCTATGCTCTACCCCTACCAGAGGCGTGGCAATATTGTTCACAATCATATGTAGTTTTTTGAGAAAAATCACATTTTTGTTTGAACATTGTAAACGCTCTAGCGGCTAACGTATTTGACGTAGGTGGGTCAAATAAATTGCATTGGTTATTAAATTTAAAGGACTTTTAGGAAAGCGCTCAGGCAATTCTCTATTCCTACCAGGGGCGTGGCAATATTGTTCACAATCATATGTAGTTTTTTGAGAAAAATCACATTTTGGTTTCACCCTTGTAAACGCACTAGCGGCCAAAGTATTTAACGTAGGTGGGTCAAAAAATTGCGCTGGTTATTAAATTTAAAGGACTTTTAGGTAAGTGCTCACTCTATTCTCTACCCCTACCAGAGGCGTGGCAATATTGTTCACAATCATATGTAGTTTTTTGAGAAAAATCACATTTTTGTTTGAACATTGTAAACGCTCTAGCGGCTAACGTATTTGACGCAGGTGGGTCAGAAAAATTGCACCGGTTATTAAATTTAAAGGGCTTTGAGGAAAGCGCTCAGCCTATTCTCTATCCCTACCAGAGGCGTGGCCATATTGTTCACAATCATATGTAGTTTTTTGAGAAAAATCACATTTTGGTTTCACCCTTGTAAACGCACTAGCGGCCAAAGTATTTAACGTAGGTGGGTCAAAAAAATTGCGCTGGTTATTAAATTTAAAGGACTTTTAGGAAAGCGCTCACCCTATTCTCTATCCCTACCAGAGGCGTGGCAATATTGTTCACAATCATATGTAGTTTTTTGAGAAAAATCACATTTTGGTTTCACCATTGTAAACGCACTAGCGGCCAAAGTATTTAACGTAGGTGGGTCAAAAAAATTGCGCTGGTTATTAAATTTAAAGGGCTTTTAGGAAAGCGCTCAGCCTATTCTCTATCTCTACCAGAGGCGTGGCCATATTGTTCACAGTCATATGTAGTTTTTTGAGAAAAATCACATTTTGGTTTCACCCTTGTAAACGCTCTAGCGGCTAACGTATTTGACGTAGGTGGGTCAAATAAATTGCGCCGATCAGTAAATTTTAAGTGGTTTTAGGAAAGCGCTCAGCTCATTCTCTATCCCTACCAGGGGCGTGGCAATATTGTTCACAAGAATATGCAGTTTTTTGAGAAAAATCACATTTTTGTTTGAAATTTGTATACGCTCTAGCGGCTAACGTGTTTCACGTAGCAGGGTCAAATAAATTGCACCTGTTAGAAAATTGAAAGGACTTTTAGGAAAGCGCTCCACCTTTTCTCTGTCCCTACCAGGGGCGTGGCAATATTGTTCACAATCATATGTAGTTTTTTGAGAAAAATCACATTTTGGTTTCACCCTTGTAAACGCTCTAGCGGCTAACGTATTTGACGCAGGTTTTTTTTTTTTTTTCAAAATTTTATTTTATTTATTGAATCTGCTTTTTCTTAAAGCCTAACAATAAGTTATAAAATCTTAAATCTAATTAAAAACTAGACAGGCTCAAGCAAGTGATTGAGCTGTTTTGGTGATACGTTGCTCCTTAGTACGCTGGCATATCTCTTCTTTTAAGTCGTGTTTGATCGCAGGAATGTACCAAAGCATTAGCCAGAGGGTTTGGGTGATCTCGGAGTTTAGATATATATTTAATTCTGCTGTCTTCTACTTCTTTCTTTACCATAGGGATACCAAGGTCTTTATGGATATTTTCGTTAGGCATGTACCATGGTGAACACGTGATTGTTCTAAGCATTTTTGATTGAAACCTTTGTAATATATCAATATTGGTTGCACAGGTCGTACCCCACAGTTGAATGCCATACATCCAAATCGGCTTTATGACCGCATTATACAAAAGCACTTTGTTGTCTAGACTAAGTTTTGAGTTTTTATTTAAAAGCCAATTTAAATTTGCAGCTCTAATCTTCATACATGTTATTTTACTAGAGATGTGTTTTCTCCACGTGAGCCTTCTATCTAGGTGAATACCAAGATATGTTACCTCGTTCGCTTGGGGTACTAATATATTGTTTATTTTTACTGCCGGGCACATCTTTGGTCTTAGCGAAAATGTAATATGCTTACACTTCTGTTCATTCACGTTTATACGCCAGTTCGCTAGCCACTCTTCGACAGAACTTAAATTCTTCGCTAATATTCGTGATGCTAAACTGTGGCATTTGTTACGGCTCACTATAGCTGTGTCATCCGCAAAAGTTGAAGTTAATATATTATTAGCTGTTGGAAGATCTGCTGTATATATGATGTATAGTGTTGGGCCTAAAACACTGCCCTGGGGTACACCAGCTCTTATCTGTCGTTCATCAGATATGAAATCTCCCACTTTTACCACAAATCGTCTATTTTTTAAATAAGACTCCAATGTTTTATACAGTTCTAAAGGTAGAATTTTTTAATCTTGTATAAAAGACCTTCGTGCCACACCTTATCAAACGCCTGAGCTACATCTAAAAATATTGCTGAACAGTACTCCCTGTGCTCAAATGCTTTCCTTATCTCGTTAGTAATTCTATTTACTTGCTCTATTGTGCCATGTTTCGCAGGAAAACCGAATTGATGCATGGGTATTGTATTATTTTCATGGAGGAAAGGAGTTATCTTTGATAGTAATACTTTTTCAAATACTTTTGAAAGACAGGGAAGAAGACTGATTGGTCTGTATGAAGACGGCTGTGTTAAGTCTTTCCCAGGTTTATCTATCAAGATAATCTGCGACTTTTTCCATGAAATTGGATAGTATCCGAAACTAAGAATTGCATTGAAGAGCAAAGAGAGCACCTCTACAGCAATAATTGGTAACTCAATTAGCATTTTTGGGGAAATATTATCATATCCAGGCGCCTTTTTTGGATTAAGTTCTTTGATGATACAAATAATTTCAGAAGGTGAGGTCTTAAGAGACTCGATCGACTCTCTAGCTGTGTTGGGTAAGATTGACAGCTTAAAGTTATTCTTTGGCAAATTGGGTTGAAATACCTTTTCTAGGTGATTTGCAAAACAATTAGCCTTTTCCTCGTCACTTCGAGCCCAATTTCCACCCAAGTCTCGTATTGGCATGTTGGAGTCAGTTGGTGGCTTCATGGACTTTTGGGCTTTCCAAAGGGAATTTTGCTTGTTTGAATTTGGACACAGCTTCTTTTTATACATTTCGGTGTTCAATTCTTCCTCACGTTTGAGCGCTTTTTTTAATTTACGTACCGCAGCTTTCAATTGAAGCAGAGTGGAGGGGGAGCGATTTATCTGCCATTCGCGTCTTGCACGCTTTTTTTCATTTACAAGCAATTCTATTTCTCTATTAGAGATTTTTCTGAAGCCAAGCGGATTACGAGTATATCTTTTGTTTGGTGTTGCTAAGACAGCTGCGCTGGTTATTATATCATTAACTTCTCTTATACTTTCGTCAATATCACTTTCCGTATTTATTTTGTACTCAATATTAATGTGGCTACTGACGTATTTTTTATATTTTAGCCAATTCGTTTTATAAGAAGTTAGACCCACTTTTGGATTAACGAATATGGGTTGTTCAAATAACTTGATTAGTACAGGAGAATGATCAGAAGATAGATCAGTACATGTATCAGCTGTTATGTGCGATTTATCTATATTTTTGATTACAGCAAAATCAATTAAATCTGGTATTTTCTTACGATCACTAGGCCAATATGTCGGCTTACCAGGAGATATTATTTCAAGGTTATTGTGCCTATTTATAACAGTTTGATACAACTGTCGTCCTTTCGGATTAATAAGACGTGAGCCCCAGTACGTGTGTTTTGCGTTGTAATCTCCACCTGCTAAAAATCTTTGACCTAGTGTTCCAAAAAAGTCTTTAAATTCGATTTCTGTAATTTTAAAACGAGGTGGACAGTATATAGCCGTAAGGTTTAGGTCACAACCCCGATTTTTTAGTGATATTGTTGTAGCTTGTAACCGTGGTGTAGCATGAGATTCTAGAGCATAATGGCTTAAACGATTTCTAATTAACACTGCCGTACCACCATGTGCTTTTCCATCCGGATGATTTGTAACATATAGTCTAAATCCCGGTATATTGAAATTATATTTATTTGTTAAATGAGTTTCTGATATAAGCATTACATCTATGTTTTTTTCAGACAGAAATCTAATAATCTCTAATTTATGTTGGTTAACACCGTTAGCATTCCATATACATATATTTAGTAAGCTCATTTTTTACTTAATAAATTTTGCAGCATTTGATTTTGTGATTTTATTAAATCCTGGATCATGTTTTGCATGCTAGACATAAATTGTGTCATACACTGTGTAAGATTTATAATCATAGTTTCAATACCTCCATTTGGAGGATTTTGCGGCAGTTACATTTGCACAGTGTTGCCTTTCACCACATTAGCATAGCTTCCTTGCATATTATTATTGGTAGAAGTAATAGGTTTTGAACTTTTCTCTGAGGTTATTATAATATCATTACGGGGTGTTTGTAACATTTGGTTACGACGTGCTTGAATGCCCTGTGACAACTTCGATTTCAAATCTTTATATACAGGACAACCCCTGTAGTTAGCAGTGTGATTTCCTCCACAATTGCTGCATTTTTTATTAAATTCTTCTTTCTTAAGGGTGCATTTAGAAGTGGGATGTAAATCACCACATACCACACAAACACTGCGTAGAGTGCAGTATGATTTAGTATGCCCATATTCTTGGCAGTTAGTACATTGTACCGGACCGTTTCTTTTATGTGGTTCTTCCACAGTTACTCTACGATGCAGCAAATATTTCAAATTATATATTGGATGTGTTTCATTTTTTTAAGTTGATTTGAGTTCGGCAACAACTCAATTTTAAACATTGGCTGAGGTACTTTGTTTCTATTAAATATATTTACAACTGTTTTAATTCCAAAACCGCATTCTTCCAATGCTTCTTTGACTTCACTAGAGTCTACGGCGGACTCTATACCCTTGATTACAACAACTAGGCCCTTAGAGCTCTTCAGTTGATACGAATAATAATTTTTGTTTTTATTTGACAAAAATTTAACTATTTCCATAAAACTTTTTTCAGTGTACGACTGAATTTTTGTTTCGTCTATATTGCCTTTTTTCAAAGGCACTATATGAAAATTGTTAGTGCCAACAATTTCACTTAATTTCGCAACAAGAGTATTACTGCTACGTTCGCGCAAATATATTGGAGGTGGTTTGGCATTAACGACTGTGGTGGTACCCTTCGCATCGTCGTCTGAACCAATCCCTAGTATGGCAAATCTGTTGCCATTTAAAACTTCCGTTTTAGTTTTATTTGGTGTGCCGCTTTGAAATTTTTTTGGATTGACCGCCGCCTTTGAAGGACTTAATTTCCTTTTTATATTGACATAGCGGTCAATGCCTGTTTGTACAGACGGGCCTTTTTTTATTACGTTCTCACCTTGCGTTGTAATTTTCTTCGCTGCCTGTGCGCTTGCTGGTAGACTGGTTGCTGTCAGTGCATTTGTTGTTGCCCGATTGCTGTGTTCTGCTGCTTCTGCTGACTGCGTTCTTTGCTGCGTTCCCTTTTCTGCTGATCGTCGCGATGACTCATCATCGCCGTTACCCTTTTTATTGCCAGTAGTTGTTATTGTTGTTGGGTCGTCAAAGCTGAAGTAGGCATTTAGGGAATGCCTACGGCCTTGCTGGTGAGGCTGCGAAGCACTCATTTTTGTTTTTATTATTATTTTTTTTTGTTTTGTTTTTATCTATTTATTTCGTGCACTATTTGCTTATGTTTATAAATAATAATTTGTGAGCACTTATTTTTTGTTGATTGTTTGTTATTATTTTGTTATTATAAATTGGTTACTTTTTTCACAATTTGAATACACGGAGCGAGTTAGAAAACACGTCCGTACACCTTGAAGGAAACTTTTTTTTGACGCAGGTGGGTCAGAAAAATTGCACCGGTTATTAAATTTAAAGGGCTTTGAGGAAAGCGCTCAGCCTATTCTCTATCCCTGCCAGAGGCGTGGCCATATTGTTCACAATCATATGTAGTTTTTTGAGAAAAATCACATTTTGGTTTCACCCTTGTAAACGCACTAGCGGCCAAAGTATTTAACGTAGGTGGGTAAAAAAAATTGCGCTGGTTAGTAAATTTAAGGGACTTTTAGGAAAGCGCTCACCCTATTCTCTATCCCTACCAGAGGCGTGGCCATATTGTTCACAATCATATGTAGTTTTTTGAGAAAAATCACATTTTGGTTTCACCCTTGTAAACGCACTAGCGGCCAAAGAATTTAACGTAGGTGGGTCAAATACATTGCGCCGATTAGTAAATTTTATGTGCTTTTAGGAAAGGTCTCAACCTGTCCTCTATCCTTACCAGGGGCGTAACAATATTGTTCAAAAGAATTGCAATTTTTTGAGAAAAATCACATTTTGGTTTCACCTTTGTAAACGCACTAGCGGCCAAAGTATCTAACGTAGGTGGGTCAAATACATTGCGCCAATTAGTAAATTTAAGGTGCTCTTAGGGAAGCTGACAGCCTATTCTCTATCTCTACCAGGGGCGTGGCAATATTGTTCACAATCAAATGTAGTTTGTTGAGAAAAATCACATTTTGGTTTCACCCTTGTAAACGCACTATCGGCCAAAGCGTTTAACGCAGGTGGGTCAGAAAAATTGCGCTGGTTAGTAAATTTAAAGGACTTTTAGGAAAGCGCTCAGCCTATTCTCTATTCCTACCAGCGACGTGGCAATATTGTTCACAATCATATGCAGTTTTTTGAGAAAAATCACATTTTTGTTTGAACTTTGTAAACGCTCTAGCGGCTAACCTATTTGATGTAGGTGGGTCAAATAAATTGCACCTGTTCGTAAATTTAAAGTGCTTTTAGGAAATCTCACAGCCAATTCTCTATTCCTATCAGGAGCGTGGCAATATTGTTCACAATCATATGTAATTTTTTGAGAAAAATCACATTTTGGTTTCACCTTTGTAAACGTTCTAGCGACTAAAGTATTTAACGTAGGTGGGTCAAAAAAAATGCGCTGGTTAGTAAATTTAGAGGACTTTTGGAAAAGCTCACAGCCTATTCTCTATCCCTACCAGGCGCGTGGCAATATTGTTCACAATCATATGTAGTTTTTTGAGAAAAATCACATTTTGGTTTCACCATTGTAAACGCACTAGCGGCCAAAGTATTTAACGTAGGTGGTTCAAATACATTGCGCCAATTAGTAAATATAAAGGGCTTTTCGGAAAGCTCTCAACCTGTCCTCTATCCCTACCAGGAGCGTAACAATATTGTTCACAATCAAATGTAGTTTGTTGAGAAAAATCACATTTTGGTTTCACCCTTGTAAACGCACTATCGGCCAAAGTATTTAACGTAGGTGAGTCAGAAGAATTGCACCGGTTATTAAATTTTAAGGGCTTTTAGGAAAGCGCTCAGCCCATTCTCTATCCCTAACAGAGGCGTGGCAATATTGTTCACAATCATATGTAGTTTTTTGAGAAAAAAAAATTGCGCTGGTTAGTAAACTTAAAGGACTGTTAGGAAAGCGCTCAGCCTATTCTCTATCCCTACCAGGGGCGTGGCAATATTGTTCACAATCATATGTAGTTTTTTGAGAAAAATCACATCTTGGTTTCACCTTTGTAAACGTTCTAGCGACTAAAGTATTTAACGTAGGTGGGTCAAAAAAAATGTGCTGGTTAGTAAATTTAAAGGACTTTTAGAAAAGCTCACAGCCTATTCTCTATCCCTACCAGGCGCGTGGCAATATTGTTCACAATCATATGTAGTTTTTTGAGAAAAATCACATTTTGGTTTCACCCTTGTAAACGCACTAGCGGCCAAAGTGTTTACCGTACGTGGGTCAAAAAAATTGCGCCGATTAGTAAATTTTAAGTGCTTTTAGTAAAGCTCTCAACCTGTCCTCTATCCCTACCAGGGGCGTAACAATATTGTTCAAAATCATATGTAGTTTTTTGAGAAAAATCACATTTTGGTTTCACCTTTGAAAACGCTTTAGCGGCCAAAGAATTTAACGTAGGTGGGTCAAATAAATTGCGCCGATTAGTAAATTTAAAGTGCTTTGAGGGAAGCTCACAGCCTATTCTCTATCCTTACCAGGGGCGTGGCAATATTGTTCAAAATCATATGTAGTTTTTTGAGAAAAATCACATTTTGGTTTCACCTTGGTAAACGCTTTAGTGGCCAAAGAATTTAACGTACGTGGGTCAAATAAATTGCGCCGATTAGTAAATTTTAAGTGCTTTTAGTAAAGCTCTCAACCTGTCCTCTATCCCTACCAGGGGCCTAACAATATTGTTCAAAAGAAATGCAGTTTTTTGAGAAAAATCACATTTTTTTTTGAACTTTGTAAACGCTCTAGCGGATAACATATTTGACGTAGGTGGGTCAGATGAATAACACCTGTTAGTAAATTTAAAGGGCTTTTAGGAAAGCTCTCAACCTGTCCTCTATCCCTACCAGGGGCGTAACAATATTGTTCAAAAGAAATGCAGTTTTTTGAGAAAAATCACATTTTTGTTTGAACTTTGTATACGCTCTAGCGGCTAAAG
>NW_024394795.1:0-4024 GCF_016617805.1 Bactrocera tryoni
TAAAAATATGAACTTTACATATTTATGCTAACTAGCCGTTGTGATGTTATTGGAGCTTTCATAGAGTTGTCCTGCAGCAATAGCGGCAGTGTATATTGAACAATTTCACAATCTTAAGTTACGGTGTAGAATCAATTTTTTGATACATACTCATTAAGCAATCGTTATCAAGTTGCGTAAAAATATGAACTTTACATATTTATGCTAACTAGCCGTTTTGATGTTATTGGAGTTGTCATAGAGTTGTCCTATAGCAATAGCGACAATGTATTTGGAGCAATTTCACAATCTCATATTAAAGTGTAGAATCGATTTTTTAGTACATAAACATTAAGCAATCGATATCAAGATGCGTAAAAATATGAACTTTACATATTTCTGTTAATTAGCCGTTTTGATATTATTGGGGTTGTCATGGAGTTGTCGTATAGCCGTAGCGACAGTGTATTTGGATCAATTTCACAATCTCATATTAAGGTGTAGAACCGATTTTTAGTACATACACAATAAGCAATCGATATCAAGTTGCGTAAAAATATGAACTTTACATATTTATGCTAACTAGCCGTTTTGATGTTATTGGAGTTATCATAGAGTTGTCCTACAGCAATAGCGACAGTGTATATGGAACAACTTCACAAGCTTATATTAAGGTGTAGAATCGAGATTTTGATTCCTTCACATTTAGGAATCGATATCAAGTTGCGTAAAATTATGAACTTTACATATTTATGCTTACTAGCCGTTTTGATGTTATTGGAGATGTCATAGAGTTGTCGTATAGCAATAATGATAGTATATTTAAAACAATTTCACAATCTTATGTTACAATGTAGAATCGATTTTTTGATACAAACACATTAAGCAATCGTTATCAAGTTGCGTAAAAATATGAACTTTACATATTTATGCTAACTAGCCGTTTTGATGTTATTGCAGTTGTCATAGAGTTGTCCTATAGCAATAGCGACAATGTATTTGGAACATATTTGCAAACATAGGTTAAGGTGTAGAATTGATTTTTTGGTACATACACAATATGCAATCGATATCAGGTTGCGTAAAAATATGAACTTTACTTATTTATGCTAACTAGCCGTTTTGATGTTATTGGAGTTGTCATAGAGTTGTCCTACAGCAATAGCGACAGTGTATATGGAACAACTTCATAAGCTTATATTAAGGTGTAGAATCGAGATTTTGATACATACACATTAAGCAATCGATATCAAGTTGCGTAAAAATATGAACTTTACATATTTATGCTATTTAGCCGTTTTGATGTTATTGGAGATGTCATAGAGTTGTCCTATAGCAATAGCGACAGTGTATATGGAACAACTTCACAAGCTTAAGTTACGGTGTAGAATAGATTTTTTGATACAAACAAAATAAGCAATCGTTATCAAGTTGCGTTAAAATATGAACATTAAATATTTATGCTAACTAGCCGTTTTGATGTTATTGGAGTTATCATAGAGTTTTCCTGTAGCAATAGCGACAGTGTATTTGGAACAATTTAACAACCCTAAATTAAGGTGTAGAATTGATTTTTTGGTGCATGCACATTATGCAATCGATATCAAGTTGCGTAAAAATATGAACTTTACATATTTACGCTAACTAGCCGTTTTAATGTTATTGGAGTTGTCATAGAGTTGTCCTATGGCAATAGCGACAGTGTATTTGTAAGAATTTAGCAATCCTAAATTAAGGTGTAAAATTGATTTTTTTGTATATACACATTATGAAATCGATATCAGGTTGCGTAAAAATATGAACTTTACATATTTATGCTATTTAGCCGTTTTGATGTAGAGTTGTCGTATAGCCATAACGACGGTGTATTTGGTGCAATTTCACAATCTTATATAAAGGTGTATAACCGATTTTTTAGTACATACTTTTAAGCAATCGATATCGAGTTGTGTAAAAATATGAACTTTATTTATGCTAACTAGCCGTTTTGATGTTATTGGAGTTGTCATAGAGTTGTCCTACAGCAATAGCGACAGTGTATATGGAACAGTTTAACAATCCTGTATTAAGGTGTAGAATTGATTTTTTGGTACATACACATTATGAAATCGATATAAAGTTGCGTAAAAATATGAACTTTACATATTTATGCTAACTAGCCGTTTTGATGTTATTGGAGATGTCATAGAGTTGTCCTATAGCAACAGCGACAGTGTATTTGGAACAATTTTACAATCTTAAATTAAAATGTAAAATTGATTTTTTGGTACATACATATTATGCAATCGATATATAGATGCGTAAAAATATGAACTTTACATATTTATGCAAATTAGCCGTTTTGATGTTATTGGAGTTGTCATAGAGTTATCCTATAGCCATAACGACAGTGTACTTGGAGCAATTGGACAATCTTATAATAAGGTGTAGAACCGATTTTTCGGTACATACACATCAAGCAATCGATATCAAGTTGCGTAAAAATATGAACTTTACTTCTTTATGCTAACTAGCCATTTTGATGTTATTGGAGTTGTCATAGAGTTGTCCGACAGCAATAGCGACAGTGTATATGGAACAATTTAACAATCCTAAATTAAGGAGTAGAATTGAATTTTTGGTACATACACATTATGCAATCGATATCAGGTTGTGTAAAAATATGAACTTTACATATTTATGCTAACTAGCCGTTTTGATGTTATTGGAGCTTTCATAGAATTGTCGTATAGCCATAACGACAGTGTATTTGGAGCAATTTCAAAAATCCTAAATTAAGGTGTAGAACCGATTTTTAGTACATACACATTAAGGAATAGATATCAAGTTGCGTAAAAATATGAACTTTACATATTTATGCTAACTAGCCGTTTTGATGTTATTGGAGATGTCATAGAGTTGTCCTATAGCAACAGCGACAGTGTATTTGGAACAATTTTACAAACTTAAATTAAGATGTAAAATTGATTTTTTGGTACATACATATTATGCAATCGATATATAGATGCGTAAAAATATGAACTTTACATATTTATGCAAATTAGCCGTTTTGATGTTATTGGAGTTGTCATAGAGTTATCCTATAGCCATAACGACAGTGTACTTCGAGCAATTGGACAATCTTATAATAAGGTGTAGAACCGATTTTTCGGTACATACACATCAAGCAATCGATATCAAGTTGCGTAAAAATATGAACTTTACTTCTTTATGCTAACTAGCCATTTTGATGTTATTGGAGTTGTCATAGAGTTGTCCTACAGCAATAGCGACAGTGTATATGGAACAACTTCACAAGCTTATATTGAAGTGTAGAATCGAATTTTTGATACATACACAATAAGCAATCGATATCAAGTTGCGTAAAAATATGAACTTTGCATATTTATGCTAACTAGCCGTTTTGATGTTATTGGAGTTGTCATAGAGTTGTCGTATAGCCATAACGACAGTGTCTTTGGAGCAATTTCACAATCTTAAGTTACGGTGTAGAATCGATTTTTTGATACATACACATTAAGCGATCGTTATCATGTTGCGTAAAAATATGAACTTTACATATTTATGCTATTTAGCCGTTTTGATGTTATTGGAGCTTTCGTATAGTTGTCGTATAGCCATAACGACAGTGTATTTGGAGCAATTTCACAATCTTATATTAAGGTGTAGAACCGATTTTTTAGTACATACGCATTAAGTAATCGATATTAAGTTGTGTAAAAATATGAACTTTACATAGTAATGCTAACTAGCCGTTTTGATGTTATTGGAGTTGTCATAGAGTTGTCCTACAGCAATAGCGACAGTGTATATGGAACAATTTCACAATCTTAAGTTACGGTGTAGAATCGATTTTTTGATACATGCACATTATGGAATCGATATCAAGTTGCGTAAAAATATGAACTTTACATATTTATGCTAACTAGCCGTTTTGATGTTATTGGAACTTTCATAGAGTTGTCGTATAGCCATAACGACAGTGTATTTGGAGCAATTTCACAATTTCATATTAAGGTGTTGAACCGATTTTTGGTACATACAC
>NW_024394796.1:0-5293 GCF_016617805.1 Bactrocera tryoni
TCGATTTTCTTATATGTACACATTTAGCAATCGATACTGAGTTGCTTCAAGTCATTAGTTTAATATATTTAAGTTCACTTACCTTCTTCATCTTACTGAAGTGGACATAAAGCCATGACGGCAGTGCATTTGGAAGAATTCCACAATCCAATATTAAGGTATAAAGTAGATTTTCTTGTATATTCACATTTAGCAATCGATATTGAGTTGCTTCGAATCATTAGTTTAACATATTTAAGTTCACTTACCCTCTTTATCTTACTGAATGAGACATAAAGCCATAACCGCAGTGCATTTGGAAGAATTCCACAATCCTATATCAAGGTATAAAGTCGATTTTCTTGTATATACACATTTAGCAATCGATATTGAGTTCCTTCAAATCATTTAATTCACTTAATTAAGTTAATTAACATTCTTCATTTTACTGAAGTTGACATAAAGCCATAACGGCAGTGCATTTGGAAGAATTCGACAATCTTATATTCAGGTATAAAGTCGATTTTCTTGTATATACACATTTAGCAATCGATATTGAGTTGCTTCGAATCATTAGTTTGACATATTAAAGTTCACATACCTCCTTCATCTTACTGAAGGAGACATAAGGCCATAACGGCAGTGCATTTGGAAGAATTCCATAATCCTATATTAAGGTATAAAGTCGATTTATTTGTATATTCACATTTAGCAATCGATATTGAGTTGTTTCGAATCATTAGTTTAACATATTTAAGTTCACTTACCGTCTTCATCTTACTGAATGAGACATAAAGCCATAACCGCAGTGCATTTGGAAGAATTCCACAATCTTATATTAAGGTATAAAGTCGATTTTCTTGTATATTCACATTAAGCAATCGATATTGAGTTACTTCAAATCAATAATTCAACATATTTAAGTTTATTTACCTTCTTATCTTACTGAAGTGGACATAAAGTATAACGGCAGTGCATTTGGAAGAATTCCACAATCCTATTTTAAGGTATAAAGTCGATTTTCTTGTATATACACATTTAGCAATCGATATTGAGTTGCTTTGAATCATTAGTTAAACATATTTAAGTTCACTTACCTTCTTCATCTTACTGAATGAGACATAAAGCCATAACGGCATTGCATTTGGAAGAATTCCACAATCTTATATTAAGGCATAAAGTCGATTTTCTTGTATGCATACGTTAAGCAATCGATATTGAGTTGCTTCGAATCATTAGTTTAACATATTTAAGTTCACTTACCTTCTTCATCTTACTGAATTAGACATAAAGCCATAACCGCAGTGCATTTAGAAGAATTCCACAATCTTATATTAAGGTATAAAGTCGATTTTCTTGTATATTCACATTAAGCAATCGATATTGAGTTACTTCAAATCAATAATTCAACATATTTAAGGTGATTTACCTTCTTATCTTACTGAAGTGGACATAAAGCTATAACGGCAAGGCATTTGGAAGAATTCCTCAATCCTCTTTTAAGGTATAAAGTCGATTTTCTTGTATATACACATTTAGCAATCGATATTGAGTTACTTCAAATCAATAATTCAACATATTTAAGTTGATTTACCTTCTTATCTTACTGAATTAGACATAAAGCCATAACCGCAGTGCATTTGGAAGAATTCCACAATCTTATATTAAGGTATAAAGTCGATTTTCTTGTATATTCACATTAAGCAATCGATATTGAGTTACCTCAAATCAATAATTCAACATATTTAAGTTGATTTACCTTCTTATCTTACTGAAGTGGACATAAAGCTATAACGGCAAGGCATTTGGAAGAATTCCTCAATCCTCTTTTAAGGTATAAAGTCGATTTTCTTGTATATACACATTTAGCAATCGATATTGAGTTACTTCAAATCAATAATTCAACATATTTAAGTTGATTTACCTTCTTATCTTACTGAATTAGACATAAAGCCATAACCGCAGTGCATTTGGAAGAATTCCACAATCTTATATTAAGGTATAAAGTCGATTTTCTTGTATATTCACATTAAGCAATCGATATTGAGTTACCTCAAATCAATAATTCAACATATTTAAGTTGATTTACCTTCTTATCTTACTGAAGTGGACATAAAGCTATAACGGCAAGGCATTTGGAAGAATTCCACAATCCTATTTTAAGGTATAAAGTCGATTTTCTTGTATATACACATTTAGCAATCGATATTGAGTTGCTTCGAATCATTAGTTTAACATATTTAAGTTCACTTACCTTCTTCATCTTACCGAAGTGGACATAAAGCCATAACGGCAGCGAATGTGGAAGACTTCCACAATCCTATACTAAGAAATAAAGTCGATTCTTTTGTATATTCACATTTAGCAATCGATATTGAGTTGCTTCGAATCATTAGTTTAACATATTTAAGTTCACTTACCTTCTTCATGTTACTGAAGTGGACATAAAGCCATAACGGCAGTGCATTTGGAAGAATTCCACAATCCTATTTTAAGGCATAAAGTCGATTTTCTTGTATATTCACAATTAACAATCGATATTGAGTTGCTTCGAATCACTAGTTTAACATATTTAAGTTTTCTTCCCGTCTTAATCTTACTGAAGTAGATATAAAGCCATAACGGCAGTGCATTTGGAAGAATTCCACAATCTTATATTAAGGTATAAAGTCGATTTTCTTGTATATACACATTTAGCAATCGATATTGAGTTGCTTCGAATCATTAGTTTAACATATTTAAGTTCACTTACCTTCTTCATCTTACTGAATTAGACATAAAGCCATAACCGCAGTGCATTTGGAAGAATTCCACAATCTTATATTAAGGTATAAAGTCGATTTTCTTGTATATTCACATTAACCAATCGATATTGAGTTACTTCAAATCAATAATTCAGCATATTTAAGTTGATTTACCTTCTTATCTTACTGAAGTGGACATAAAGCTATAACGGCAGTGCATTTGGAAGAATTCCACAATCCTATTTTAAGGTATAAAGTCGATTTTCTTGTATATACACAATTAGCAATCGATATTGAGTTACTTCAAATTTTTAGTTTAACATATTTAAGTTAATTTACCTTCTTCATCTTACTGAAGTGGACATAAAGTTATAACGGCAGTGCATTTGGGAGAATTCCACAATCCTATATTAAGGCATAAAGTCGATTTTCTTGTATGTTCACATTTAGCAATCGATATTGAGTTGCTTCAAATCATTAGTATATCATATTTAAAATCACCTACCTTCTTCATCTTACTGAAGGAGACATAAAGCCATAACGGCAGTGCTTTTGGAAGAATCCTACAATCCTGCGGTAAGGTATAAAGTCGATTTTCTTGTATATTTACATTTAGAAGTCTATATTGAGTTGCTTCAAATCACTAGTTTTACATATTGAAGTTCACTTACCTTCTTCATCTTACTGAAGGAGACATAAGGCCATAACGGCAGTGCATTTGGAAGAATTCCATAATCCTATATTAAGGTATAAAGTCGATTTTCTTGTATATTCACATTTAGCAATCGATATTGAGTTGCTTTCGAATCATTAGTTTAACATATTTAAGTTCACTTACCTTCTTCATCTTACTGAATGAGACATAAAGCCATAACCGCAGTGCATTTGGAAGAATTCCACAATCTTATATTAAGGTATAAAGTCGATTTTCTTGTATATTCGCATTAAGCAATCGATATTGAGTTACTTCAATTCATTTACTTCACTTATTTAAGTTAAATAACATTATTCATCTTATTGAAGTTGACATAAAGCCATAACGGCATTTGCATTTGGAAGAATTCCATAATCCTACATTAAGGTATAAAGTCGATTTTCTTGTATGTTCACATTTAGCAATCGATATTGAGTTGCTTTGAATCATTAGTTTAACATATTTAAGTTCACTTACCTTCTTCATCTTACTGAATTAGACATAAAGCCATAACCGCAGTGCATTTGGAAGAATTCCACAATCTTATATTAAGGTATAAAGTCGATTTTCTTGTATATTCACATTAAGCAATCGATATTGAGTTACTTCAAATCATTTACTTCACTTATTTAAGTTAAATAACATTATTCATCTTATTGAAGTTGACATAAAGCCATAACGGCATTTGCATTTGGAAGAATTCCATAATCCTACATTAAGCTATAAAGTCGATTTTCTTGTATGTTCACATTTAGCAATCGATATTGAGTTGCTTTGAATCATTAGTTTAACATATTTAAGTTCACTTACCTTCTCCATCTTACTGAATGAGACATAAAGCCATAACGGCATTGCATTTGGAAGAATTCCACAATCTTATATTAAGGCATAAAGTCGATTTTCTTGTATGCGCACGTTTAGCAATCGATATTGAGTTGCTTCGAATCATTAATTTGACATATTTAAGTTAATTTACCTTCTTCACCTTACTGAAGTGGACATAAAGCCATAACGGCATTGCATGTGGAAGACTTCCACAATCCTATTTAAGGTATAAATGCGATTTTCTTGTATGCATACGTTTAGCAATCGATATTGAGTTGCTTCATTAGTTTGACATATTGAAGTTCACTTACCTCCTTCATCTTACTGAAGGAGACATAAGGCCATAACGGCAGTGCATTTGGAAGAATTCCATGATCCTATATTAAGTTATAAAGTCGATTTTCTTGTATATTCACATTTAGCAATCGATATTGAGTTGTTTCGAATCATTAGTTTAACATATTTAAGTTCACCTACCTTCTTCATCTTACTGAATTAGACATAAAGCCATAACCGCAGTGCATTTTAAAGAATTCCACAATCTTATATTAAGGTATAAAGTCGATTTTCTTATATATTCACATTAAGCAATCGATATTGAGTTACTTCAAATCATTTACTTCACTTATTTAAGTTAAATAACATTCTTCATCTTACTGAAGTTGACATAAAGCCATAACGGCATTGCATTTGGAAGAATTCCACAATCTTATATTAAGGTATAAAGTCGATTTTCTTGTATGTTCACATTTAGCAATCGATATTGAGTTGCTTTGAATCATTAGTTTAACATATTTAAGTTCACTTACCTTCTTCATCTTACTGAATTAGACATAAAGCCATAACCGCAGTGCATTTGGAAGAATTCCACAATCTTATATTAAGGTATAAAGTCGATTTTCTTGTATATTCACATTAAGCAATCGATATTGAGTTACTTCAAATCATTTACTTCACTTATTTAAGTTAAATAACATTATTCATCTTATTGAAGTTGACATAAAGCCATAACGGCATTTGCATTTGGAAGAATTCCATAATCCTACATTAA
>NW_024394797.1:0-3675 GCF_016617805.1 Bactrocera tryoni
AGAGCGTTTACAAAGTTGAAACAAGCATGCGATTTTTCTCAAAACACTACATTTTCTTGCCAGGCTCCTGGTAGGAATAGAAAATAGGTTGAGGGCTTTTCTAAAAGTTCCTTAAATTATCCAACCGATGCTATTTATTGGACCCACCTACATCGAATACTTCAGCCGCTAGAGCGTTTACAAAGTTGAAACAAACATGTGATTTTTCTCAAAACACTACATTTCTTTGCCAGGCTCCTGGTAGGAATAGAAAATAAGTTGAGGGCTTTTCTAAAAGCTCTTTAAATTAACTAACTGATGCTATTTAAATGACCCACCTATGTCGAATACTTTAGCCGCTAGAGCGTTTGCAAAGTTGAAACAAACATGTGATTTTTCTCAAAACACTACATTTGTTTGTGAACATTTTGCCACGCTCCTGGTAGGGATAGAAAATAGGTTGATGGTCTTCCTGAAAGCGCTTTAAATTATCTAACCGATACTCTTTATTTTATCCGCCTGCGTCTAATACTTTAGCCGCCAGAGCGTTTACAAAGTTGAAACAAACATGGAATTTTTCTCAGAACACTACATTTGTTTGCAAGACAAACATGTGATTTTTCTCAAAACACTACATTTGTTTGTGAACATTATTGCCACGCTCCTGGTAGAGATAGAAAATAGGTTGATGGTTTTTCTAAAAGTTCCTTAAATTATCTAACCGATGCTATTTATTGGACCCACCTACGTCGAATACTTCAGCCGCTAGAGCGTTTACAAAGTTGAAACAAACATGTGATTTTTCTCAAAACACTACATTCTCTTGCCAGGCTCCTGGTAGGAATAGAAAATAGGTTGAGGGCTTTTCTAAAAGTTCCTTAAATTATCCAACCGATGCTATTTATACGACCCACCTATGTCGAATACTTTAGCCGCTAGAGCATGTGCAAAGTTGAAACAAACATGTGATTTTTCTCAAAACACTACATTTGTTTGTGAGCACTATTGCCACGCTCCTGGTAGGGATAGAGAATAAGTTGAGGGCTTTCTAAAAGCTCCTTAAATTATCTAACCGATGCTATTTATATGACCCACCTACGTCGAATGCTTTAGCCGCTAGAGCGTTTACAAAGTTGAAACAAACATGTGATTTTTCTCAAAACACTACATTTGTTTGCGAACACTATTGCCGCGCTCCTGGTAGGGATAGAGAATAAGTTAAGGGCTTTTCTAAAAGCTCCTTAAATTATCTAACCGATGCTATTTACATGACCCCCCTACGTCGAATACTTTAGCCGCTAGAGCGTTTACAAAGTTGAAACAAACATCTGATTTTTCTCAAAACACTTCATTTGTTTGCCAGGCTCCTGGTAGGAATAGAAAATAAGTTGAGGGCTTTCCTGAAAGCTCTTTAAATTATCTAACCGATGCTTTTTATTTTACCCACCTGCGTCGAACAGTTTAGCCGCTAGAGCGATTACAAAGTTGAAACAAACATGTGATTTTTCTCAAAACACTACATTTGTTTGCGAACACTATTGCCGCGCTTCTGGTAGGGATAGAGAATGAGTGGAGGGCTTTCTAAAAGCTCCTTAAATTATCTAACCGATGCCATTTATTTGATCCACCTACGTGGAATACTTTAGCCGCTAGAGCGTTTACAAAGTTGAAACAAACATGTGATTTTTCTCAAAACACTACATTTCATTGTGAACACTATTGCCACGCTCCTGGTAGGGATAGAGAATAAGGTGAGGGCGTTTCTAAAGCTCCTTAAATTATCTAACCGATGCTGTTTATTTGACCCACCTACGTCGAATACTTTAGCCGCTAGAGCGTTTACAAAGTTGAAACAAACATGTGATTTTTCTCAAAACACTACATTTGTTTTTGAACATTATTGCCACGCTCCTGGTAGAGATAAAAAATAGGTTGAGGGTTTTTCTGAAAGCTCTTTAAATTATCTAACCGGTGGTCTTTATTTTACCCGCCTATGTCTAATACTTTAGCCGCTAGAGCGTTTGCAAAGTTGAAACAAACATGTGATTTTTCTCAAAACACTACATTTGTTTGCAAGGCTCCTGGTAGGAATAGAAAATAGGTTGAGAGCTTTCCCGAAAGCACTTTAAATTATCTAACCGATGCTCTTTATTTTACCCACCTGCGTCCAACAGTTTAGCCGCTAGAGCGTTTATAAAGTTGAAACAAACATGTGATTTTTTTCAAAACACTACATTTGTTTGCCAGGCTTTTGGTAGGAATAGGAAAAAGGTTGAAGGCTTTTCTAAAAGCTCCTTAAATTATCCAACCGATGCTATTTATATGACCCACCTATGTCGAATACTTTAGCCGCTAGAGCATTTGCAAAGTTGAAACAAACATGTGATTTTTCTCAAAACACTACATTTGTTTGTGAACATTATTGTCACGCTCCTGGTAGAGATAAAAATAGGTTGAGGGTTTTCCTGAAAGCTCTTTAAATTATCTAACCGATGCTCTTTTTTTTACCCACCTGCGTCGAATACTTTAGCCGCTAGAGCGTTTGCAAAGTTGAAACAAACATGTGATTTTTCTGAAAACACTACATTTATATGTGAACATTATTGCCACGCTCCTGAAAGAGATAGAAAATAGGTTGAGGGTTTTCCTGAAAGCTCTTTAAATTATCTAGCCGATGCTCTTTATTTTACCCACCTGCGTCGAACAGTTTAGCCGCTAGAGCGTTTACAAAGTTGAAACAAACATGTGATTTTTCTCAAAACACTACATTTTCTTGCCAGGCTCCTGGTAGGAATAGAAAATAGGTTGAAGGCTTTTCTAAAAGCTCCTTAAATTATCCAACCGATGCTATTTATTTGACCCACCTACGTCGAATACTTCAGCCGCTAGAGCGTTTACAAAGTTGAAACAAATATGCGATTTTTCTCAAAACACTACATTTTCTTGCCAGGCTCCTGGTAAGAATAGAAAATAGGTTGAGGGCTTTTCTAAAAGCTCCTTAAATTATCTAACCGATGCTATTTATTTGACCCACCTGCGTTGAATACTTCAGCCGCTAGAGCGTTTACAAAGTTGAAACAAACATGTGATTTTTCTCAAAACACTACATTTGTTTGCAAGGCTCCTGGTAGGAATAGAAAATAAGTTGAGGGTTTTTCTAAAAGCTCTTTAAATTATCTAACCGGTGGTCTTTATTTTACCCACCTGCATCGAATTCTTTAGCCGCTAGAGCGTTTGCAAAGTTGAAACAAACATGTGATTTTGCTCAAAACACTACATTTGTTTGTGAACATTATTGCCACGCTCCTGGTAGAGATAGAAAATAGGTTGAGGGTTTTCCTGAAAGCTCTTTAAATTATCTAACCGATGCTCTTTATTTTACCCGCCTGCTTCGAATACTTTAGCCGCCAGAGCGTTTACAAAGTTGAAACAAACATGTGATTTTTCTCAAAACACTACATTTGTTTACAAGGCTCCTGGTAGGAATAGAAAAAATGTTGAAGGCTTTCCTGAAAGCTCTTTAAATTATCTAACCGATGCTCTTTATTTTACCCACCTGCATCGAATACTTTAGCCGCTAGAGCGTTTGCAAAGTTGAAACAAACATGTGATTTTGCTCAAAACACTACATTTGTTTGTGAACATTATTGCCACGCTCCTGGTAGAGATAGAAAATGGGTTGAGGGTTTTCCTGAA
>NW_024394798.1:0-1618 GCF_016617805.1 Bactrocera tryoni
CGACTTTATACCTGAATATAAGATTGTCGAATTCTTTCAAATGCACTGCCGGTATAGCTTTATGTCAACTTCAGAAAGATGAAGAAGGTTAATTTACTTAAATGTGAAAGTTAATGGTTTAAGGCAATTCAATATCGACTGCTAAATGTGTATATACAAGAAAATCGACTTTATACCTGAATATAAGGTTATCGAATTCTTCCAACTGCACTGCCGTTATGGCTTTATGTCAACTTCAGGAAGAGGAATGAAGTTATCTAACTTAAGTATGTTAAAATAATGATTTGAAGCAACTCAATATCGATTGCTAAATGTGCATATGTATAAGAAAATCGACTTTATGCCTGAATATAAGATTGTCGAGTTCTTCCAAATGCACTGCCGTTATGGCTTTATGTCAACTTCAGAAAGATGAAGAAGGTTAATTTACTTAAATGTATTAAGTTAATGGTTTAAGGCAATTCAATAACGACTGCTAAATGTGTATATACAAGAAAATCGAATTTATACCTGAACATAAGATTGTCGATGTCTTCCAACTGCATTGCCGTTATGGCTTTATGTCACCTTCAGGAAGATAAAGAAAGTTTATTAACTTAAGTATGTTAAACTAATGATTTGAAGCAACTCAATATCGACTGCTAAATGTGTATTCACAAGAAAATCGACTTTATACCTGAAAATAAGAATGTCGAATTCTTCCAATTGCACTGCCGTTATGGCTTTATGTCAACTTCAGTAAGATGAAGAAGGCGAATTAACTTAAATATGTTAAATTAATGACTTCAGGCAATTCAATATATACTGCTAAATGTGTATATACAAGAAAATTGACTTTATACGTGAATTTAAGATTGTCGAATTCTTCCAAACGCACTGCCGTTATGGCCTTATAACAACTTCAGTAAGATGAGGAAGGTAAATTAACTTAAATATGTTAAATTAATGATTTAAAGCAACTCAATATCGACTGCTAGGTGTGTATATACAAGAAAATCGACTTTATACCTGAATATAAGATTGTCGAATTCTTCCAAATGCACTGCCGTTATGGCTTTATATCAACTTCAGTAAGATGAGGAAGGTAAATTGACTTAAATATGTTAAATTAATGATTCAAAGCAACTCAATATCGACTGCTAAATGTATATTCACAAGAAAGTCGACTTTATACCTGAATATAAGAATGTCGAATTCTTCCAATTGCACTGCCGTTATGGCTTTATGTCAACTTCAGTAAGATGAAGAAGGCGAATTAACTTAAATATGTTAAATTAATGATTTAAGGCAATTCAATATCGACTGCTAAATGTGTATATACAAGAAAATCGACTTTATACCTGAATATAAGATTATCGAATTCTTCCAACTGCACTGCCGTTATGGCTTTATGTCAACTTCAGGAAAAGGAATGAAGTTATCTAACTTAAGTATGTTAAAATAATGATTTGAAGCAACTCAATATCGATTGCTAAATGTGCATATGTATAAGAAAATCGACTTTATACCTGAATATAACATTGTCGAGTTCTTCCAAATGCACTGCCGTTATG
Organism: Bactrocera tryoni; assembly: GCF_016617805.1. Classification (NCBI taxonomy): domain Eukaryota; kingdom Metazoa; phylum Arthropoda; class Insecta; order Diptera; family Tephritidae; genus Bactrocera; species Bactrocera tryoni. Next base: position 1,554 of record NW_024394798.1, read on the forward strand.
GCTTTATGTCAACTTCAGAAAGATGAAGAAGGTTAATTTACTTAAATGTGTTAAGTTAATGGTTT
>NW_024394799.1:0-4185 GCF_016617805.1 Bactrocera tryoni
CTTTATGTCAACTTCAATAAGATGAAAATGGTAAATTAACTTAAAGATTTTAAATTAATGATTTAAAGCAACTCAATATCGACTGCTAAATGTGTATATACAGAAAATCGACTTTATACCTGAATATAAGATTGTCGAATTCTTCCAAATGCACTGCCGTTATGGCTTTATGTCTACCTCGGTAAGATGAAGAAGGTCAATTGACTTAAATATGTTAAACGAATGATTTAAAGCAACTCAATATCGACTGCTAAAAGTGTATATACAAGAAAATCGACTTTACACCTGAATATAAGATTGTCGAATTCTTCCAAATGCACTGCCGTTATGGCTTTATGTCAACTTCGATAAGTAGAAAAAGTTAATTAACTTAGTTATGTTAAATTAATGATTTAATGCAACCCAATATCGACTGCTAAATGTGTATGTACAAGAAAATCGACTTTATACCTGAATATAAGATTGTCGGATTCTTCCAAATGCACTGCCGTTATGGCTTTATGTCAACTTCGGTAAGATAAAGAAGGTCAACTAATTTAAATATTTGATGTTAATGATTTGAACCAACTCAATATCGACTGCTAAATGTGTGTAAACAAGAAAATCGACTTTATACCTGAATATAAGATTGTCGAATTCTTCCAAATGCACCGCCGTCTATGCTTTACGTCAACTTCATCAAGATGAAGAAGGTTAATTATCTTAAATATCTCATGTTAATTATTTGAAGCAACACAATGTCTACTGCTAAGTGTGTATATACAAGAAAATCGACTTTATACCTGAATAAAAGATTGTCTAATACTTCCAAATGCACTGCCGTTATGGCTTTATGTCAACTTCGGTAAGATGAAGAAGGTCAATTGACTTAAATATGTTAAACGAATGATTTAAAGCAACTCAAAACCGACCGCTAAAGGTGTATGTACAAGAAAACCGACTTTATACCTGAACATAAGATTGTCGAATTCTTCCAAAAGCACTGCCGTTATATCTTTATGTCAACTTCGGTAAGATGAAGAAGGGTAATTAACTTAAATATGTTAAATTAATGATTTAAGGCAACTCAATATCGACTGATAAATGTGTATATACAAGAAAATCGACTTTATATCTGAATATAAGATTGTCGAATTCTTCCAAATGCACTGCCGTTATGGCTTTATGTCAACTTCGATAAGACGTAGAAGGCTAATAAACTAAAATATTTGATGCTAATGATTTGAAGCAAATCAATACCGACTGCTAAATATGTATATACAAGAAAATCGACTTTATACCTGTATATAAGATTGCCGAATTCTTCCAAATGCACCGCCGTTATAGCTTTACGTCAACTTCATCAAGATGAAGAAGGTTAATTATCTTAAATATCTGATGTTAATGATTTGAAGCAATTCAAAGTCGACTGCTAAATGTGTATATACAAGAAAATCGACTTTACACCTGAACATAAGATTGTCGGATTCTTCCAAATGCACTGCCGTAATGGCTTTATGTCAACTTCGGTAAAATGAAGAAGGTTAACTAACTTAAATATGTTAAACTTATGTTTTAAATCAACTCAATATCCACTGCTAAATGTGTATATACAAGAAAACCGACTTTATAGCTGAATATAAGATTGTCGAATTCTTCCAAATGCACCGCCGTTATGGCTTTGCGTCAACTTCATCAAGATGAAGGAGGTTAACTAACTTAAATATTTGATGTTAATGATTTTACGCAACTCAATATCGACTGCTTAATGTCTTTATACAAGAAAATCCTCTTTATACCTGAATATAAGATTGTCTAATTCTTCCAAATGCACTGCCGTTATGGCTTTATGTCAACTTCGGTAAGATGAAGAAGGTTAATTGTTTTAAATATGTTAAACGAATGTTTTGAATCAACTCAATATCCACTGCTAAATGTGTATATACAAGAAAATCGACTTTATACCTGAACATAAGATTATTTAATTCTTCCAAATGCACTGCCGTTATGGCTTTATGTCAACTTTGGTAAGATAAAGAAGGTCAACTAACTTAAATATTTGATGTTAATGATTTGAAGCAACTCAATATCGACTGCTAAATGTGTGTATACAAGAAAATCGACTTTATACCTGAATATAAGATTGTCGAATTCTTCCAAATGCACCGCCGTTTATGCTTTACGTCAACTTCATCAAGATGAAGAAGGTTAATTATCTTAAATATCTGATGTTAATGATTTGAAGCAACACAATGTCTACTGCTAAGTGTGTATATACAAGAAAATCGACTTTATACCTGAATATAAGATTGTCTAATTCTTCCAAATGCACTGCCGTTATGGCTCTATGTCTACCTCGGTAAGATGAAGAAGGTCAATTGACTTAAATATGTTAAACGAATGATTTAAAGCAACTCAATATCGACTGCTAAAAGTGTATATACAAGAAAATCGACTTTACACCTGAATATAAGATTGTCGAATTCTTCCAAATGCACTGCCGTTATGGCTTTATGTCAACTTCAGTAAAATGAAGAAGGTTAATTATCTTAAATAATCGATGTTAATGATTTAATGCAACCCAATATCGACTGCTAAATCTGTATATGCAAGAAAATCGACTCTATACCTGAATATAAGATTGTCGAATTCTTCCAAATGCACTGCCGTTATGGCTTTATGTCAAATTCAGCAAGATGGAGAAGGTTAATTAACTTAAATATTTGATGTTAATGACTTGAAGCTACTCAATACCGACTGCTAAATGTGTATATACAAGAAAATCGACTTTATACCTGAATATAAGATTGTCGAATTCTTCCAAATGCACTGCCGTTATGGCTTTATGTCAACTTCGGTAAGATGAAGAAGGTCAATTGACTTGAATATGTTAAACTAATGATTTAAAGCAACTCAGTATCCACTGCTAAATGTGTATGTACAAGAAAATCGACTTTATACCTGAATATAAGATTGTCGAATTCTTCCAAATGCACTGCCGTTATGGCTTTACATATGTTTACTTCAGCAAGATGAAGCAGATTAACTTACTTAAATATTTGATGTTAATGATTTGAAGCAACTCAATGTCGACTGCTAAGTGTGTATATACAAGAAAATTGACTTTATACCTGAATAAAAGATTGTCGGAATCTTCCAAATGCACTGCCGTTATGGCTTTATGTCAACTTCGGTAAGATGAAGAAGGTTCATTAACTTAAATATGTTAAATTAATGATTTACGGCAACTCAATATCGACTGCTAAATGTGTATATACCAGAAAATCGACTTTATACCTGAATATAAGATTGTCGAATTCTTCCAAATGCACTGCCGTTATGGCTTTATGTCTACCTCGGTAAGATGAAGAAGGTCAATTGACTTAAATATGTTAAACGAGTGATTTAAAGCAACTCAATATCGACTGCTAAAAGTGTATATACAAGAAAATCGACTTTACACCTGAATATAAGATTGTCGAATTCTTCCAAATGCACTGCCGTTATGGCTTTATGTCAACTTCGATAAGTAGAAAAAGTTAATTAACTTAGTTATGTTAAATTAATGATTTAATGCAACCCAATATCGACTGCTAAATGTGTATGTACAAGAAAATCGACTTTATACCTGAATATAAGATTGTCGGATTCTTCCAAATGCACTGCCGTTATGGCTTTATGTCAACTTCGGTAAGATAAAGAAGGTCAACTAACTTAAATATTTGATGTTAATAACTTGAAGCAACTCAATATCGACTGCTAAATGTGTATATGCAAGAAAAAAGACTTTATAGCTGAATATAAGATTGTCGAATTCTTCCAAATGCACCGCCGTTATGGCTTTGCGTCAACTTCAACAAGATGAAGAAGGTTAATTATCTTAAATATCTGATGTTAATGATTTTAAGCAACTCAGTATCGACAGCTTAATGTGTATATACAAGAAAATCGACTTTATAGCTGAATATAAGATTGTCGAATTCTTCCAAATGCACTGCCGTTATGGCTTTACATATGTTTACTTCAGCAAGATGAAGGAGATTAACTTACTTAAATATTTGATGTTAATGATTTGAAGCAACTCAATGTCGACTGCTAAGTGTGTATATACAAGAAAATTGACTTTATACCTGAATAAAAGATTGTCGGAATCTTCCAAATGCACTGCCGTTATGGCTTTATGTCAACTTCGGTAAGATGAAGAAG
>NW_024394800.1:0-3558 GCF_016617805.1 Bactrocera tryoni
TACACTGTCGTTATGGCTATACGACAACTCTATGACAACCCCAATAACATCAAAACGGCTAGTTAGCATACATATGTAAAATTTATATTTTTACCGCACATCGATTGCTTAATGTGTATGTACCAAGAAATCGATTCTACACCTTAATATAAGATTGTGAAATTGCTCCAAATTCTCTGTCGTTATGGCTATTCGACAACCCTATGACAACTCCAATAGCATTAAAAAGGCTAATTAGCATAAATATGTAAAGTTCATATTCTTACGCAACTTGATATCGATTGTTTAATATATATGCACCAAGAAATCGATTCTACACCTTAATATAAGATTGCTAGATTGTTCCAAATACACTGTCGTTGTGGCTATTCTACAACTCTATGACAACTCCAGTAGCATCAAAACGGCTAGCTAGCATAAATATGTAAAGTTCATATTTTTACGCAACTTGATATCGATTCTTTGATGTGTATGTACTAAAAAATCGATTCTACACATTTATATAAGTTTGTGAAATTTCTCCAAATACACTGTCGTTATGGCTATAAGACAACTCTATGACTACTCCAATAACTTCAAAAAGGCTAGTTAGCATAAATGGGTAAAGTTCATATTTTTACAAAACTTGATATCGATTGCTTAGTGTGTACGTACTAAAAAATAGATTTTACACTTTAATATAAGTTTGTGAAATTGCTTCAAATACACTGTCGCTATGCGACAACTCTATGACAACTCCAATAACTTCAAAAAGGCTAATTAGCATAAATATGTAAAGTTCATAGTTTTACGCAACTTGATATCGATTGTTTAATATGTATGCGCCAAAAAATCGATTCTACACCTTAATATAAGATTGTGAAATTGCTCTAAATACACTGTCGTTATGGCTATACGATAACTCTATGACAACCCCAATAACATCAAAACGGCTAGTTAGCATACATATGTAAAGTTCATATTTTTACCGCACTTGATATCGATTGCTTGATGTGTATGTACCAAAAACTCAATTCTACCCCTTAATATAAGATTGTGAAATTGCTCCAAATTCTCTTACGTTATGGCTATTCGACAACTCTATGACAACTCCAATAGCATCAAAAAGGCTAATTAGCATAAATATGTAAATTTCATATTTTTACAAAACTTGATATCGATTGCTTAGTGTCTATGTACTAAAAAATAGATTATACACTTTAATATACGATTGTGAAACTGCTTCAAATACACTGTCGCTATACGACAACTCTATGACAACTCCAATAACTTCAAAAAGGCTAATTAGCATAAATATGTAAAGTTCGTAGTTTTACGCAACTTGATATCGATTGTTTAATATATATGCACCAAGAAATCGATTCTACACCTTAATATAAGATTGCTAGATTGTTCCAAATACACTGTCGTTATGGCTATTCTACAACTCTATGACAACTCCAATAGCATCAAAACGGCTAATTAGCATAAATATGTAAAGTTCATATTTCTACCGCACTTGAAATCGATTGCTTAATGTGTATGTACTAAAAAATCGATTCTATACATTAATATAAGATTGTGAAATTTCTCCAAATACACTGTCGTTATGGCTATAAGACAACTCTATGACTACTCCAATAACCTCAAAAAGGCTAATTAGCATAAATATGTAAAGTTCATTTTTTTACAAAACTTGATATCGATTGCTTAGTGTGTTCGTACTAAAAAATAGATTATACACTTTAATATAAGATTGTGAAATTGTTTCAAATACACTGTCGCTATACGACAACTCTATGACAACTCCAATAGCATCAAAAAGGCTAATTAGCATAAATATGTAAAGTTCATATTTTTACGCAACTTGATATCGATTGTTTAATATGTTTGCACCAAAAAATCGATTCTCCACCTTAATATAAGATTGTGAAATTGCTCCAAATACACTGTCGTTATGGCTATACGACAACTCTATGACAACTCCAATAACATCAAAACGGCTAGTTAGCATACATATGTAAACTTCATATTTTTACCGCACTTGATATCGATTGCTTAATGTGTATGTACCAAGAAATCGATTCTATACCTTAATATAAGATAATGAAACTGCTCCAAATTCTCTGTCGTTATGGCTATGCGGCAACTCTATGACAACTCCAATAGCATCAAAACGTCTAATTAGCATAAATATGTAAAGTTCATATTTTTACGCAACTTGATATCGATTGCTTGATGTGTATGTACTAAAAAATCGATTCTACACATTAATATATGATTGTTAAATTGCTGCAAATACACTGTCGTTATGGCTATAAGACAACTCTATGAAAAATCCAAAAACATCAAAACGGCTTATTAAAAGAAGTGTTTAAATTTCATATTTTTACGCAACTGAATATCGATTGCTTAATGTTTTTGTACTAAAAAATCGATTCTACACCTTAATATAAGATTGTTAGATTGTTCCAAATACACTGTCGTTATGGCTATACGACAACTCTATGACAACTCTAATAACTTCAAAACGGCTAATTAGCATAAATATGTAAAGTTCATATTTTTACGCAACTTGGTATCGACTGCTTAATATGTACGTACCAAGAAATCGATTCTACACCTTAATATAAGATTGTGAAATTGCTCCAAATACACTGTCGTTATGGCTATAATACAATTCTATGACTACTCCAATAACTTCAAAAAGGCTAATTAGCATAAATGTGTAAAGTTCATATGTTTACGCGACTTGATATCGATTGCTTGATGTGTATGTACCAAAAACTCAATTCTACCCCTTAATATAAGATTGTGAAATTGCTCCTAATTCTCTGTCGTTATGGCTATTCGACAACTCTATGACAACTCCAATAGCATCAAAAAGGCTAATTACCATAAATATGTAAAGTTCATATTTTTACGAAAGTTTATATCGCTTGATGTGTATGTATGAAAAAATCGATTCTACACATTAATATAAGATTGTGAAATTGCTGTAAATACACTGTCGTTATGGCTATAAGACAACTCTATGACAACTCCAAAAACATCAAAAAGGCTAATTAGCATAAATATGTAAAGTTCATATTTTTACAAAACTTGATATCGATTGCTTAGTGTGTACGTACTAAAAAATAGATTATAAACTTTAATATAAGATTGTGAAATTGTTTCAAGTACACTGTCGCTATACGACAACTCTATGACAACTCCAATAACTTCAAAAAGGCTAATTGGCATAAATATGTAAAGTTCATAGTTTAACGCAACTTGATATCGATTGTTTAATGTGCATGCACCAAAAAATCGATTCTACACCTTAATATAAGATTGTGAAATTGCTCCAAATTCACTGTCGTTATTGCTATACGACAACTCTATGACAACCCCTATAACATCAAAACGGCTAGCTAGCATACATATGTAAAATTCATATTTTTACCGCACTTGATATCGATTGCTTAATGTGTATGTACCAAGAAATCGATTCTACACCTTAATATTAGATTGTGAAATTGCTCCAAATTCTCTGTCGTTATGGCTATTCGACAACTCTATGACAACTCCAATAGCATC
>NW_024394801.1:0-1217 GCF_016617805.1 Bactrocera tryoni
CTATATTCAGGTATAAAGTCGATTTTCTTGCATCTACACATTTAGCAGTCGGTATTGAGTTGCTTCAACTCATTAACATCAAATCTTTAAGTTAATTAATCTTCTTCATTTACTGAATTTAACATAAAGCCATAACGGAAGTGCATTTGGAAAAATTCGACAATCTTATATTCAGGTATAAAGTCGATTTTCTTGTATATACACATTCAGCAGTCATAATTGAGTTGTCTCAAATCATTAACATCAAATATTTAAGTTAATTAGCCTTCTTCATCTTACCGAAGTTGACATAAAGCCATAACGGCAGTGCATTTGGAAGAATTCGACAATCTCATATTCAGGTACAAAGTCGATTTTCTGTATATACACATTTAGCAGTCGATATTGAGTTGCTTTAAATCATTAATTTAACACCTTTAAGTTAATTTACCTTCTTCATCTTACTGAAGTTGACATAAAGCCATAACGGCAGTGCATTTGGAAGAATTCGACAATCTTATGTTCATGTATAAAGTCGATTTTCTTGTATACACACTTTAAGCAGTCGAAATTGAGTTCCTTTAAATCATAAGCATCAAATATTTAAGTTAGTTAGCCTTCTTCAGCTTACCGAAGTTGACATAAAGCCATAACGGCAGTGCATTTGGAAGAATTCGACAATCCTATGTTAAGGTAAAAAGTCGATTTTCTTGTATATACACAATTAGCAGACGATATCGAGTTGCTTCAACCCATTGACATCAAAAATTTAAGTTAGTTAGCCTTATTCATCTTACCGAAGTTGACATAAAGCCATAACGGCAGTGCATTTGAAGAATTCGACAATCTTATATTCAGGTATAAAGTCGATTTTCTTGTATACACAGATTAGCAGTCGATATTTAATTGCTTCAAATCATTAACATCAAATATTTAAGTTAGTTAACCTTCTTCATTTTGCTAAAGTTGACATAAGGCCATGACGGCAGTGTATTGGAAGAATTCGACAATCTTATATTCAGGTATAAAGTCGATTTTCTTGTATATACACATTTAGAGTCGATAATGAGTTGCTTTAAATAATTAATTTAACATATGTAAGTTAATTAACATTCTTCATCTTACCGAAGTTGACAAAGGCCATAACGGCAGTGCATTTGGAACAATCCGACAATCTTATATTCAGGTATAAAGTCGATTTTCTTGTATATACACCTTTAGCAGTCGATATTTAGTTG
>NW_024394802.1:0-7018 GCF_016617805.1 Bactrocera tryoni
TACAAGAAAATCGACTTTATACCTTAATATAAGATTGTGGAATTCTTCAAAATGCACTGCCGTTATAGCTTTATGTCAATTTCAGTAAGAAGGAGAAGGTTAATTACTTAAATAAGTGAAGTAAATGATTTGAAGCAACTCAATATCGATTGCTTAATGTGAATATACAAGAAAATCGACTTTACGCTTTAATATAGGATTGTGAAATTCTTCCAAATGCACTGCCGTTATGGCTTTATGTCCACTTCAGTAAGATGAAGAAGGTAAGTGAACTTAAATATGTTAAACTAATGATTCGAAGCAACTCAATATCGATTGCTAAAAGTGAATATACAAGAAAATCGACTTTATGCCTTAAAATAGGATTGTGGAATTCTTCCAAATGCACTGCCGTTATGGCTTTATGTCTACTTCAGTAAGATGGAGAATGTGATATAACTTAAATAAGTGAAGTAAATGATTCGAAGCAACTCAATATCGATTGCTAAATGTGGATATACAAAAAAATCGACTTTATACCTTAATATAGTATTGTGGAATTCTTAAAAATGCACTGCCGTTATGGCTTTATGTCGACTTCAGTAAGATGAAGAAGGTTAGTGATTTTAAATATGTTATAATGATTTGAAGCAACTCAATATCGATTGCTAAAAGTGAATATACAAGAAACTTGACTTTATGCCTCAATAAAAGATTGTGGAATTTTTCCAAATGCACTGCCATTATGGCTTTATGTCAACTTGAGTAAGATGAAGAATGTTAATTAACTTAAGTCATTAACTCAATATCGATTGCTAAATGTGAATATACAAGAAAATCGACTTTATACCTTAATATAAGATTGAGGAATTCTTCCAAATGCACTGCCGTTATGGCTTTATGTCTCATTCAGTAAGGTGAAGAAGGTAAATTATCTTAAGTATGTTAAACCAATGATTCAAAGCAACTCAATGTCTATTGCTAAATGTGTATATACAAGAAAATCGACTTTATACTTTAATATAGGATTGCGGAGTTCTTCCAAATGCACTGCCGTTATGGCGTTATGTCTACTTCAGTAACATGAAGAATGTTAATAACCTTAAGTCATTAACTCAATATCGATTGCTAAATGTAAATATAAAAGAAAATCGACTTTATACCTTAATATAAGATTGTGGAATTTTTCCAAATGCACTGCGGTTATGGCTTTATGTCTCATTCAGTAAGGTGAAGAAGGTAGGTGAACTTAAATTTGTTAAACTAATGATTCGAAGCAACTCAATATCGATTGCTAAATGTGAATATACAAGAAAATCGACTTTATACCTTAATATAGGATTGAGGAATTCTTATAAATGCACTGCCGTTATGGCTTTATGTCCACTTCAGTAAGATGAAGAAGGTAAGTGACCCTAAATATTTTAAACTCATGATTTGAAGCAACTCAACATATACTTCTAAATGTAAATATACAAGAAAATCGACTTTATACCTTAACGTAGGATAGTAAAATTCTTCCAAATGTACTGCCGTTATGGCTTTTGTCCCCTTCAGTAAGATGAAGAAGGTAAATTAACTTAAATATGTTGAATTATTGATTTGAAGCAACTCAATATCGATTGCTAAATGTGAATATACAAGAAAATCGACCTTAATATAACATTGTGGAATTCTTCCAAATGCACTGCCGTTATAGCTTTATGTCAATTTCAGTAAGAAGGAGAAGGTTAATTAACTTAAATAAGTGAAGTTAATGATTTGAAGCAACTCAAAATCGATTGCTTAATGTGAATATACAAGACAATCGACTTTATACCTTAATATGGGATTGTGGAGTTCTTCCAAATACACTACCGTTATGGCTTTATGTTCACTTCAATAAGTTGAAAAATGTTAATTAACTTAAATATGTTAAACTAATGTTTCGAAGCAACTCAATATCGATTGCTAAATGTGTATATACAAGAAAATCGACTTTATACCTTAATATAAGATTGTGGAATTCTTCCAAATGCACTGCCGTTATGGCTTTATGTCCGCTTCAGTAAGATGAAGAAGGTAAGTGAACTTAAATATGTTAAACTAATGATTCGAAGCAACTCAATATCGATTGCTAAATGTGTATATACAAGAAAATCGACTTTATACCTTAATATAGGATTGTGGAATTCTTTTAAATGCACTGCCGTTATAGCGTTATGTCTACTTCAGTAAGATGAAGAGGTAAATTAACTTAAATATGTTAAACTAATGATTCGAAGCAACTCAATATCGATTGCTAAATGTGTATATACAAGAAAATCGACTTTATACCTTAAAATAGGATTGTGGAATTCTTCCAAATGCACTGCCGTTATAGCTTTATGTCTACTTCAGTAAGATTAAGACGGTAAGAGAACTTAAATATGTTAAACTGGTGATTTGAAGCAACTCAATATCGATTGCTAAATGTGTATATACAAGAAAATCGACTTTATACCTTAAAATAGGATTGTGGAATTCTTCCAAATGCACTGCCGTTATAGCTTTATGTCCACTTCAGGAAGATGAAGAAGGTAAATTAACTTAAATATGTTAAACTAGTGATTCGAAGCAACTCAATATCGATTGCTAAATGTGAATATACAAGAAAATCGGCTTTATACCTTAAAATAGGATCGTGGAATTCTTCCAAATGCACTGCCGTTATAGCTTTATGTCTACTTCAGTAAGATTAAGACGGTAAGAGAACTTAAATATCTTAAACTAGTGATTCGAAGCAACTCAATATCGATTGCTAAATGTGAATGTACAAGAAAATCGACTTTATACCTTAATATAGGATTGTGGAATTCTTATAAATGCACTGCCGTTATGGCTTTATGTCCACTTCAGTAAGATGAAGAAGGTAAGTGAACCTAAATATGTTAAACTCATGATTTGAAGCAACTCAACATATACTTCTTGATGTAAATATACAAGAAAATCGACTTTATACCTTAACGTAGGATAGTAAAATTCTTCCAAATGCACTGCCGTTATGGCTTTATGTCAACTTCAGTAAGATGAAGACTGTTAATTAACTTAAGTCATTAAAGTAAATGATTTGAAGCAACTCAATATCGATTGCTAAATGTAAATATAAAAGAAAATCGACTTTATACCTTAATATAAGATTGTGGAATTCTTCCAAATGCACTGCCATTATGGCTTTATGTCAACTTGAGTAAGATGAAGAATGTTAAATAACTTAAGTCATTTACTCAATGTCGGTTGCTAAATGTGTATATACAAGAAGATCGACTTTTTACCTTAATATAAGATTGTGGAATTCTTCCAAATGCACTGCCGTTATGGCTTTATGTCCACTTCAGTAAGATGAAGAAGGTAAGTGAACTTAATTATGTTAAACAAATGATTCGAAGCAATTCAATATCGATTGCTAAATGTGTATATACAAGAAAATCGCCTTTATACCTTAAAATAGGATTGTGGAAGTCTTCCACATTCACTGCCGTTATGGCTTTTTGTCTACTTCAGTAAGATTAAGACGGTAAGAGAACTTAAATATGTTAAACTAGTGATTTGAAGCAACTCGATATCGATTGCTAAATGTAAATATACAAAACAATCGACTTTATATCTTATTATAGGATTGTGGAATTCTTCAAAATGCACTCCCGTTATGGCGTTATGTCCACTGCAGTAAGATTAAGAAGGTAAGAGAACTTAAATATGTTAAACTAGTGATTTGAAGCAACTCAATATCGATTGCTAAATGTGAATATACAAGAAAATCGAATTTATGCCTTAAAATAGGATTGTGGAACTCTTCCAAATGCACTGCCTTTATGTCGTTATGTCCACTTCAGTAAGAAGAAGAAGGTAAGTGAACTTAAATATGTTAAACTAATGATTTGAAGCAACTCAATATCGATTGCTCAATGCGTGTGTACAAGAAAATCGAATTTATACCTAAATTTAAGATTGTGGAATTCTTCCAAATGCACTGCCGTTATGGCTTTATGTCCACTTCACTGAGATGAAAAATGTTAATTAGCTTAAATATCTTAAACTAATGATCCGAAGCAAGTCAATGTCGATTGCTAAATGTGTATATACAAGAAAATCGACTTTATATCTAAATTTAAGATTGTGGAATTCTTCCAAATGCACTGCCGCTACGGCTTTATGTCTACTTCAGTAAGATGAAGAAGGTAAGAGAACTTAAATATGTTAAACTAATGATTTGAAGCAACTCAATATTGATTTCTACATGTGAATATATCGGGTGATTTTTTAAGAGCTTGATAACTTTTTTTAAAAAAAAACGCATAAAATTTGCAAAATCTCATCGGTTCTTTATTTGAAACGTTAGATTGGTTCATGACATTTACTTTTTGAAGATAATTTCATTTAAATGTTGACCGCAGCTGCGTCTTAGGTGGTCCATTCGGAAAGTCCAATTTTGGGCAACTTTTTCGAGCATTTCGGCCGAATAGCCCGAATTTCTTCGGAAATGTTGTCTTCCAAAGCTGGAATAGTTGCTGGCTTATTTCTGTAGACTTTAGACTTGACGTAGCCCCACAAAAAATAGTCTAAAGGCGTTAAATCGCATGATCGTGGTGGCCAACTTACGGGGCCATTTCTTGAGATGAATTGTTCTCCGAAGTTTTCCCTCAAAATGGCCATAGAATCGCGAGCTGTGTGGCATGTAGCGCCATCTTGAAACCACATGTCAACCAAGTTCAGTTCTTCCATTTTTGGCAACAAAAAGTTTGTTAGCATCGAACGATAGCGATCGCCATTCACCGTAACGTTGCGTCCAACAGCATCTTTGAAAAAATACGGTCCAATGATTCCACCAGCGTACAAACCACACCAAACGGTGCATTTTTCGGGATGCATGGGCAGTTGGCCACCAAGATCATGCGATTTAACGCCTTTAGACTATTTTTTGTGGGGCTACGTCAGTCTAAAGTCTACAGAAATAAGCCAGCAACTATTCCAGCTTTGGAAGACAACATTTCCGAAGAAATTCGGGCTATTCCGGCCGAAATGCTCGAAAAAGTTGCCCAAAATTGGACTTTCCGAATGGACCACCTAAGACGCAGCCGCGGTCAACATTTAAATGAAATTATCTTCAAAAAGTAAATGTCATGAACCAGTCTAACGTTTCAAATAAAAAACCGATGAGATTTTGCAAATTTTATGCGTTTTTTTTTTAAAAAAAGTTATCAAGCTCTTAAAAAATCACCCGATACAAGAAAATCGACTTTATACCTAAATATAGGATTGTGGAATTCTTCCAAATGCACTGCCGTTATGGCGCTGTGTCTACTTCAGTTAGATGAAAAAGATAAGAGAACTTAAATATGTTAAAATATATGATTTGAAGCAACTCAATATCGATTGCTAAATGTGAATTTACAAGAAAATCGATTTTATAATATAAGATTGTGGAATTCTTCCAAATGCACTGCCGTTATGGCTTTATGTCCACTTCAGTAAGATGAAGAAGGTAAATTAACTTAAATATGTTAAACTAATGATTCGAAGCAACTCAAGTATATACAAGAAAATCGACTTTATACCTTAATATAAGATTGTGGAATTCTTCCAAATGCACTGCCGTTATGGCGGTTTTACTGCTTCAGTAAGATGAAGAAGGTAAGAGAACTTAAATATATTAAACTAATGATTTGAAGCAACTCAATATCGATTGCTAAATGTGTATATACAAGAAAATCGCCTTTACACCTCAAAATAGGATTGTATAGGTCTTCCAAATACACTGCCGTTATAACTTTATGTCCACTTCAGTAAGATGAAGAAGGTAAGTGAACTTAAATATGTTAAACTAATGATTCGAATCAACTCAATATCGATTGCTTAATGTGAATATACAAGAAAATCGAATTTATACCTTAATATAGGATTATGGAATTCTTGAAATACACTGCTGTTTAACGCTGTGTCTACTTCAGTTAGATGAAGAAGGTAAATTAACTTAAATTTGTTAAACTAATGATTCGAAGCAACTCAATATGGATTGCTAAATGTGTATATACAAGAAAATCGTCTTTATACCTTAAAATAGGATTGTGGAATTCTTCCAAATGCACTGCCGTTATGGCTTTATGTCCACTTCAGTAAGATGAAGAAGGTAAGTGAACTAAATTATGTTAAACAAATGATTCGAAGCAACTCAATATCGCTTGCTTAATGTGAATATACAAGAAAATCGCCTTTATACCTTAATATAGGATTGTGGAATTCTTTTAAATGCACTGCCGTTATGGCTTTATGTCTACTTCAGTAAGATTAAGACGGTAAGAGAACTTAAATATGTTAAACTAGTGATTTGAAGCAACTCGATATCGATTGCTAAATGTGAATATACAAAAAAATCGACTTTATATCTTATTATAGGATTGTGGAATTCTTCAAAATGCACTCCCGTTATGGCGTTATGTCCACTGCAGTAAGATTAAGAAGGTAAGAGAACTTAAATATGTTAAACTAATGATTCGAAGCAACTCAATATCGATTGTTAAATGTGTATATACAAGAAAATCGCCTTTATACCTTAAAATAGGATTGTGGAAGTCTTCCACATGCACTGCCGTTCTGGCTTTATGTCAACTTCAGTAAGATGAAGAAGGTAAATTAACTTAAATATGTTTAATTATTGATTTGAAGCAACTCAATATCGATTGCTAAATGTGTATATACAAGAAGATCGACTTTTTACCTTAATATAAGATTGTGGAATTCTTCCAAATGCACTGCCGTTATGGCTTTATGTCCACTTCAGTAAGATGAAGATGGTAAGTGAACTTAATTATGTTAAACAAATGATTCGAAGCAATTCAATATCGATTGCTAAATGTGTATATACAAGAAAATCGCCTTTATACCTTAATATAGGATTGTGGAATTCTTCCAAATGCACTGCCGTTATAGCGTTATGTCTACTTCAGTAAGATGAAGAAGGTAAATTAACTTAAATATATTAAACTAATGATTCGAAGCAACTCAATATCGATTGCTAAAT
>NW_024394803.1:0-3690 GCF_016617805.1 Bactrocera tryoni
TGTCCACTTCAGTAAGACGAGGAAGGTAAATTAACTTAAATATGTTAAACGATATGATTCGTATTGATTCGAAGCAACTCAATAACGATAGCTAAATGTGTATATACAAGAAAATCGACTTTATGCCTTAATATAAGATTGTGGAGTTCTTCCAAATGCACTGCCGGTATGGCTTTATGTCCACTTCAGTAAGATGAAAAAGTTAAATTAACTTAAATAAGTGAAGTAAATGATTTGACGCAACTCAATATCGATTGCGAAATGTGAATATACAAGAAAATCGAACTCATACCTTAATATAAGATTGTGGAGTTATTCCAAATGCACTGCCGTTGTGGCTTTATGTCCACTTCAGTAAGATAAAGAAGGTAAGTGAGCTTAAATATGTTAAACTAATGATTCGAAGCAACTCAATATCGATTGCTAAATGTGTATATACAAGGAAATCGACTTTATGCCTAAATAAAAGATTCTGGAATTCTTCCAAATGATCTGCTGTTATGGCGTTATGTACACTTCAGTAAGATGAAGAAGGTAAATTTACTTAAATATGTTAAACTAATGATTCTAAGCAACTCAATGTCGTTTGCCAAATGTGAATATACAAGAAAATCGGCTTTATACCTTAATATAGCATTGTGGAATTCTTCCAAATGCACTGCCGGTATGGCTTTATGTCAACTTCAGTAAGACGAAGAAGGTAAATTAACTTAACTAAGTGAAGTAAATGATTTGAAGCAACTCAATATCGATGGCTAAACGTGAAAATACAAGAAAATCGACTTTATACCTTAATATCAGGTTGTGGAATTCTTCCAAAGGCACTGCCGTTATGGCTTTATGTCAACTTCAGTAAGATGAAGAATGCTTCTTAACTTAAATAAGTGAAGTAAATAATTTGAGGCAACTCAATATCGATTGGTAATGTGTATATACAAGAAAATCGACTTTATACCTTAATATAGGATTGCAAAATTCTTCCAAATGCACTGCCGTTATGGCTTTATGTCAACTTTAGTAAGATGAAGGATGCTAATTAACTTAAATAAGTAAAGTAAATGATTTAAAGCAACTCAATATCGATTGCGAAATGTGAATATACAAGAAAATCGAACTCATACCTTAATATAGGATTGTGGAGTTATTCCAAATTGCACTGCCGTTATGGCTTTATGTCCACTTCAGTAAGATGAAGAAGGTAAATTAACTTAAATATGTTAAACTAATGATTCGAAGCAACTCAACATCGGTTGCTAAATGTGAATATACAAGAAATCGACTTTATGCCTTAATATAGGATTGTGGAATTCTTCCAAATCCACTGCCGTTATGATTTTATGTCCACTTCAGTAAGATGAAGAAGATAAATTAACTTAAATATGTTACACTAATCCTTAAAGCAACTCAATATCAATTGCTTAATGTGTATATACAAGAAAACCGACTTTATACCTACTTAAATATGTTAAACTAATGATTTGAAGACACTCAACATCGGTAGCTAAATGTGAATATACAAGAAATCGACTTTATGCCTTAATATAAGATTGTGGAATTCTTCCAAATGCACTGCCTTTATGATTTTATGTCCACTTCAGTAAGATGAAAAAGTTAAATTAACTTAAATATGTTAAACTAATGATTCTAAGTAACTCAATGTCGTTTGCCAAATGTGAATATACAAGAAAATCGGCTTTATACCTTAATATAGCATTGTGGAATTCTTCCAAATGCACTGCCGTTATGGCTTTATGTCCACTTCAGTAAGACGAGGAAGGTAAATTAACTTAAATATGTTAAACGATATGATTCGAATTTATTCGAAGCAACTCAATAACGATAGCTAAATGTGTATATACAAGAAAATCGACTTTATGCCTCAATTTAAGATTTGGGAATTCTTTCAAATGTACTGCCGTTATGGCTTTATGTCAACTTCAGTAAGATAAAGAAGGTAAGTGAGCTTAAATGTGTTAAACTAATGATTTGAAGCAACTCACTATCGATTGCCAAATGTGAATATACAAGAAAATCGGCTTTGTACCATAATATAAGATTGTGGAACTATTCCAAATGCACGGCCGTTATGGCTTTATGTCAACTTCAGTAAGATCACGAAGTTGAATTAACTTAAATAAGTTAAACTAATGATTCTAAGCAACTCAATGTCGTTTGCCAAATGTAAATATACAAGAAGATCGGCTTTATACCTTAATATAGCATTGTGGAATTCTTTCAAATGCACTGCCGTTATGGCTTTATGTCCACTTCAGTAAGAAGAGGAAGGTAAATTAACTTAAATATGTTAAACGATATGATTCGAATTGATTCGAAGCAACTCAATAACGATAGCTAAATGTGTATATACAAGAAAATCGACTTTATGCCTTAATATAAGATTGTGGAGTTCTTCCAAATGCACTGCCGGTATGGCTTTATGTCAACTTCAGTAAGATGAAGAGTGTTAATTAACTTAAATAAGTGAAGTAAATGATTTGAAGCAACTCAATATCGATGGGTAATTGTGAAAATACAAGAAAATCGACTTTATACCTTTATATAAGATTGTGAAATTCTTCCAAATGCACTGCCGTTAAGGCTTTATGTCAACTTCAGTAAGATGGAGAATGCTACTTAACTTAAATGAGTGAAGTAAATGATTTGAGGCAACTCAATATCGATTGCTAAATGTGTATATACAAGAAAATCGACTTTATACCTTAATATAGGATTGTGGAATTCTTCCAAATGCACTGCCGTTATGGCTTTATGTCAACTTCAGTGAGATGAAGAATGCTAATTAACTTAAGTAAGTGAAGTAAATGATTTGCAGCAAATCAATATCGATGGCTAAATGTGAAAATACAAGAAAATCGACTTTATTCCTTAACATAAGATTGTGGAATTCTTCCAAATGCACTGCCGTTATGGCTATATGTCATCTTCAGTAAGATGAAGAATGCTACTTAACTTAAATAAGTGAAGTAAATGATTTGAAGCAACTCAATATCCATTGCGAAATGTGAATATGCAAGAAAATCGATTTTATACCTTAATATAAGATTGTGGAACTATTCCAAATGCACTGCCCTTATGGCTTTGTGTCCATTTCAGTAAGATGAAGAAGGTAAACTAACTTAAATATGTTAAACTAATGATTCGAAGCAACTCAATGTCGTTTGCTAAATGTGTATATACAAGAAAATCGACTTTATACCTTAATATAAAGTTGTGGAATTCTTCTAAATGCACTGCCGTTATCGCTTTATGTCAACTTAAGTGAGATGAAGAAGGTAAGTAAACTTAAATATGTTGTACTAATGATTTGAAGCAACTCAATATCGATTGCTAAATGTGAATATACAAGAAAATCGACTTTATACCTTAATACAGTGTTGTGGAATTCTTCCAAATACACTGCCTTTATGGCTTTATGGCCACTTCAGTAAGGTGAGGAAGGTTAATTAACTTAAATATGTTAAACTAATGATTCGAAGCAACTCAATGTCGATTGCTAAATGTGTATATACAAGAAAATCGACTTAATACCTTAATAAAACATTGTGGAATTCTTCCAAATGCACTGCCGTTATGGCTTTATGTACACTTCAGTAAGGCGAAGAAGGTAAACTAACTTAAGTAAGTGAAGTAAATGATTTAAAGCAACTCAATATCGTTTGCTAAATGTAA
>NW_024394804.1:0-5716 GCF_016617805.1 Bactrocera tryoni
AAAAATTCCATAAATTTACATTTAGGTATAAAACCGACTTTTTTGCATGTACACATTTAGAAATCCATCAAGTTGTTTCAAATTATTAAATTCACATATTAAAGTTAATTAACCCTCACCATCTTACTAAAGTTGGCATAAAGCCATAACGGCTGTGCATTTGGAAAAATTCCACAATTTTACATTTAGGTATAAAACCGACTTTCTTGCATGTACACATTTAGAAATCCTTATCAAGTTGTTTCAAATCATTATCTTAACATATTAAAGTTAATTAACCTTCTTCATCTTACTGAAGTTGGCATAAAGCCAAAACGGCAGTGCATTTGGAAAAATTCCACAATTTTACATTTACGTATACAACCGATTTTCTGGCATGTACACATTTAGAAATTCATATCAATTTGTTGTAAGATATTAAAGTCACATATTAAAGTTAATTAACTTTCTTCATCTTACAAAAGATGGCATAAAGCCAAAACCCCGAATGCATTTGAGAAAATCCCATAATTTTACATTTAGGTATTAAACCGACTTTCTTGCATGTACACATTTAGAAATCCATATCAAGTTGCTTAAAATTCATAAATTCACATATTTAAACTAATGAACTTTCTTCATCTTAGTAAAGTTGGCATAAAGCCATAACGGAAGTGCATTTGGAAAAATTCCACAATTTTACATTTGGGTATAAAATCGATTTTCTCGCATGTAAACATTTAGAAATCCGTACCAGGTTGCTTCAAATCATTAGCTTGACATATTAAAATTAATTAAATTTCTTCATCTTACTAAAGTTGGCATAAAGCCAAAACGGCAGTGCATTTGGAAAAATTCCACAATTTTGCATTTAGGAATAAAATCGATTTTCCTGCATGTAAACATTTAGCAATCCATATCGATTTATTTAAGTCATTAACGTCACATATTAAAGTAAATTAATCTTCTTCATCTTACTGAAGTTGGCATAAAGTCAAAACGGCAGTGCATTTGGAAAAATTCCACAATTTTACATTTATGTATAAAACCGACTTTCTTGCATGCGCACACTTGGAAATCCATATAAAGTTGTTTCAAATCATTAGCTTCACATATTAAAGTTAATTAACTTTCTTCATCTTTGAGAAGTTGGCATAAAGCCAAACCGGCAGTGAATTTGGAAAAATTCCACGGCTCTGCATTTAGGTATCAAATCGATTTTCTTGCATGTAAACATTTAGCAATCCGTACCAGGTTAGTTCAAATCATTAGCTTCACATATTAAAGTTAATTAACTTTCTTCATCTTACTAAAGTTGGCATAAAGCCACAACGGCAGTGCATTTGGAAAAATTCCACAATTTTACATTTAGGTATAAAATCGATTTTCCTGCATTTAAACATTTAGCAATCCATATCGATTTATTCAAGTCATTAACGTCACATATTAAAGTAAATTAACCTTCTCCATTTTACTGGAGTTGGCATAAAGCCATAACGGTAGTTCATTTGGAAAAATTCCATAATTTTACATTTAGGTATAAAACCGACATTCTTGCATGAACACATTTAGAAATTCATACAAAGTTGCTTCAATTCATTAGCTTAACATATTAAAGTTAATTAACTTTCTTCATCTTTGAGAAGTTGGCATAAAGCCAAAACGGCAGTGAATTTGGAAAAATTCCACGATTTTGCATTTAGGTATAAAATCGATTTTCTTGCATGTAAACATTTAGCAATCCATATCGATTTATTCAAGTCATTAACGTCACATATTAAAGTAAGTTAACCTTCTCCATTTTACTGGAGTTGGCATAAAGCCATAACGGTAGTGCATTTGGAAAAATTCCATAATTTTACATTTAGGTATAAAACCCACTTTCTTGCATGAACACATTTAGAAATTCATATAAAGTTGCTTCAATTCATTAGCTTAACATATTAAAGTTAATTAACCTTCGTCATAATACAGAAGTTGGCATAAAGCCAAAACGGCAGTGAATTTGGAAAAATTCCACGACTTTGCATTTAGGTATCAAATCGATTTTCTTGCATGTAAACATTTAGCAATCCGTACCAGGTTGCTTCAAATCATTAGCTTCACATATTAAAGTTAATTAACTTTCTTCATCTTACTAAAGTTGGCATAAAGCCACAACGGCAGTGCATTTGGAAAAATTCCACAATTTTGCATTTAGGTATAAAATCGATTTTCCTGCATGTAAACATTTAGCAATCCATATCGATTTATTCAAGTCATTAACGTCACATATTAAAGTAAGTTAACCCTCTCCATTTTACAGAAGTTGGCATAAAGCCAAAACGGTAGTGCATTTTGGGAAAATTACACAATTTTACATTTACGTATAAAACCGATATTCTGGCATGTACACTTTTAGAAATCCATATAAAGTTGTTTCAAATTATTAAATTCACATATTAAATTTAATTAATCTTCTTCATCTTAGTGAAGTTGGCATAAAGCCAAAACGGCAGTGCATTTGGAAAATTCCAGAATTTTACATTTAGGTATAAAACCGACTTCGTGCATGTACACATTTAGAAATCCATATCAAGTTGCTTCAAATTATTAAATTAACATATTAAAGTTCATTAATCTTCTTCATCTTACTAAAGTTGGCATAGAGCCATAACGGCAGTGCATTTGGAAAAATTCCACATTTTCACATTTAGGTATAAAACCGACTTTCTTGCATGTACACATTTAGAAATCTATATCAAGTTTCTTGAAATTATTAAATTCACGTATTAAAGTTAATTAACCTTCTTCATCTTACTCAAGTTGACATAAGACCATAACGGCAGCGCATTTGGAAAAAATCCACAATTTTACATTTAGGTATAAAACCGATTTCCTTGAATGTACACATTTAGAAATCCATATTAAGTTGCTTCACATTATTAAATTCACATATTAAACTTAATTAGTCTTCTTCATCTTACTAAAGTTGGCATAAAGCCAAGACGGCTGTGCATTTGGAAAATTGCAGAATTTTACATTTAGTTATAAAACCGACTTTCTTGCATGTACACATTTAGAAATCCATATCAAGTTGCTACACATTATTAAATTCACATATTAAAGTTAATTAATCATCTTCATCTTACTGAAGTTGGCATAAAGCCAAGACGGCTGTGCATTTGGAAAATTCCAGAATTTTACTTTTAGGTATAAAACCGACTTCGTGCATGTACACATTTAGAAATAAATATCAAGTTGCTTCAAATTATTAAATTCACATATTAAAAATAATTAAACCTCACCATCTGACTCAAGTTGGCATAAAGCCATAACGGCAGTGCATTTGGAACATTTCCACAATTTCACATTTAGATAAAAAAGTGATTTTCCTGCATTTAAACATTTAGCAGTCCATATCGCGTTGATTCAAATCATTACCGTCACATATTCAAGCAAATTAACCTTCATCACATTACAGAAGTTGGCATAAAGTCAAAACGGCAGTGCATTTGGAAAAATTCCACAATTTCACATTTGGATAAAAAACCGATTTTCCTGCATTTAAACATTTAGCAATCCATATCGCGTTGATTCAAATCATTAACGTTACATATTCAAGCTAATTAACCTTCATCATATTACAGAAGTTGGCATAAAGCCAAAACGGCAATGCAATCGGAAAAATTCCACAATTTTTCATTTAGGTATAAAACCGACTTTCTTGCATGTACACATTAAGAAATCCATATCAAGTTGTTTCAAATTATTAAATTCACATATTAAAGTTAATTAACCCTCACCATCTTACTAAAGTTGGCATAAAGCCATAACGGCTGTGCATTTGGAAAAATTCCACAATTTTACATTTAGGTATAAAACCGACTTTCTTGCATGTACACATTTAGATATCCTTATCAAGTTGTTTCAAATCATTATCTTAACATATTAAAGTTAATTAACCTTCTTCATCTTACTGAAGTTGGCATAAAGCCAAAACGGCAGTGCATTTGGAAAAATTCCACAATTTTACATTTACGTATACAACCGATTTTCTGGCATGTACAGATTTAGAAATTCATATCAATTTGTTAAAAGATATTAAAGTCACATATTAAAGTTGATTAACTTTCTTCATCTTACAAAAGATGGCATAAAGCCAAAACCCCGAAAGCATTTGAGAAAATCCCATAATTTTTCATTTAGGTATTAAACCGACTTTCTTGCATGTACACATTTAGAAATCCATATCAAGTTAACTCAGATCATTAGCTTAACATACTAAAGTTAATTAACCCTCACCATCTGACTCAAGTTGACATAAGACCATAACGGCAGTGCATTTGGAAACAATACACAATTTTACATTTACGTATAAAACCGATATTCTGGCATGTACACTTTTAGAAATCCATTTCAAGTTGCTTCAAATTATTAAATTAACACATGAAAGTTAATTAATTTTCTTCATCTTACTGAAGTTGGCATAAAGCCAAAACGGCAGTGTATTTGGAAAATTCCAGAATTTTACATTTAGGTATTAAACCGACTTTCTTGCATGTACACATTTAGAAATCCATATCAAATTGCTTCAAATTATTAAATTCACATATTAAAGTTAATTAA
The DNA here is from genome assembly GCF_016617805.1 of Bactrocera tryoni. NCBI lineage: Eukaryota > Metazoa > Arthropoda > Insecta > Diptera > Tephritidae > Bactrocera > Bactrocera tryoni. The sequence continues at coordinate 4,588 of NW_024394804.1, forward strand.
CCCTCACCATCTTACTCAAGTTGATATAAGACAATAACGGCAGTGCATTTGAAAAAAATTCCATAATTTTACATTTAGGTATAAAACCGACTTTCTTGCATGTACACATTTAGAAATCCATATCAAGTTGCTTCAAATTATTAAACTCACATATTAAACTAATGAACTTTCTTTATCTTAGCATAGTTGGCATAAAGCCATAACGGCTGTGCATTTAAAAAAACTCCTCAATTTTACATTTAGGTATAAAACCGACTTTCTTGCATGTACACATTAAGAAATACATTTGAAGTTGTTTCAAATTATTAAATTCACATTTTAAAGTTAATTAAGTTTCTTCATCTTACAGAAGTTGGCAGAAAGCCAAAACGGCAGTGTATTTGGAAAAATTCCACAATTTTACATTTAGGTATAAAATCGATTTTCCTGCATTTAAATATTTAGCAATCTATATCGATTTATTCAAGTCATTAACGTCACATATTAAAGTAAATTAACCTTCTCCATTTTACTGAAGTTGGCATAAAGCCATAACGGTAGTGCATTTGGGAAAATTCCACAATTTTACATTTAGGTATAAAACCGATATTCTGGCATGTACACTTTTAGGAATCCATACGAAATTGTCTCAAATTATTAAATTCACATATTAAAGTTAATTAACTTTCTTCATCTTAGAGAAGTTGGCATAAAGCCAAAACGGCAGTGCATTTGACAAAAATCCACAATTTTGCATTTAGGTATAAAATCGATTTTCTTGCATGTAAACATTTTGAAATCCGGACCAGGTTGCTTCAAATCATTAGCTTCACATATTAAAGTTAATTAACTTTCTTCATCTTACTAAAGTTGGCATAAAGCCACAACGCCAGTGCATTTGGAACAATTCCACAATTTCACAATTAGATAAAAAACCGATTTTTCTGCATTTAAACATTTAGCAATCCATATCGCGTTGATTCAAATCATTACCGTCACATATTCAAGCAAATTAACCTTCATCACATCACAGAAGTTGGCATAAAGCCAAAACGGCAGTGCATTTGGAAAAATTCCACAATTTCACATTTAGATAAAAAACCGATTTTCCTGCATTTAAACATTTAGCAATCCATATCGCGTTGATTCA
>NW_024394805.1:0-17400 GCF_016617805.1 Bactrocera tryoni
TCCACAATTTCACATTTAGATAAAAAACCGATTTTCCTGCATTTAAACATTTAGCAGTCCATATCGCGTTGATTCAAATCATTAACGTCACATAATCAAGCTAATTAACCTTCATCATATTACAGAAGTTGGCATAAAGCCAAAACGGCAGTGCATTTGGAAAAATTCCACAATTTTTCATTTAGGTATAAAATCGGCTTTCTTGCATGTACACATTTAGAAGTCCATATCAAGTTGTTTCAAATCATTAGCTTCACATACTAAAGTTGATTAACCCTTAACATCTTACTCAAGTTGGCATAAAGTCAGAACGGCAGTGCATTTGGAAAAATTTCCATAATTTTACGTTTAGGTATAAAACCGACTCTCTTGCATGTACACATTTAGAAATCGATATCAAGTTGTTTCAAATTATTAAATTCACGTATTAAAGTTAATTAACTTTCGTCACCGTACTAAAGTTGGCATATAGAAATAACGGCAGTGCATTTGGAAAAATTCCACAATTTTACATTTAGGTATAAAACCGATTTTCCTGCATTTAAACATTTAGCAATCCATATCGAGTTGATTCAAATCATTAGCTTCACATATGAAAGATAATTAATTTTCTTCATCTTACTGAAGTTGGCATAAAGCCAAAACGGCAGTGCATTTGGAAAAATTCCACAATTTTTCATTTAGGTATAAAATCGGCTTTCTTGCATGTACACATTTAGAAGTCCATATCAAGTTGTTTCAAATCATTAGCTTCACATACTAAAGTTGATTAATCTTCTTCATCTTATTGAAGTTGGCATAAAGCCAAAACAGCAGTGCATTTGGAAAAATTCCACAATTTTTCATTCAGGTATAAAATCGGCTTTCTTGCATGTACACATTTAGAAGTCCATATCAAGTTGTTTCAAATCATTAGCTTAACATATTGAAGTTAATTAACCCTTAACATCTTACTCAAGTTGGCATAAAGTCAGAACGGCACAAATCATTAGCTTCACATACTAAAGTTAATTAATCTTCTTCATCTTACTGAAGTTGGCATAAAGCCAAAACGGCAGTGCATTTGGAAAATTCCATAATTTTACATTTAGGTATGAAACCGACTCTCTTGCATGTACACATTTAGAAATCGATATCAAGTTGTTTCAAATTATTAAATTCACGTATTAAAGTTAATTAACCCTTAACATCTTACTCAAGTTGGCATAAAGTCAGAACGGCAGTGCATTTGGAAAAATTTCCATAATTTTACGTTTAGGTATAAAACCGACTCTCTTGCATGTACACATTTAGAAATCGATATCAAATTGTTTCAAATTATTAAATTCACGCATTAAAGTTAATTAACTTTCTTCATCTCACTAAAGTTGGCATATAGAAATAACGGCAGTGCATTTGGAAAAATTCCACAATTTTACATTTAGGTATAAAACCGATTTTCCTGGATTTAAACATTTAGCAATCCATATCGAGTTGATTCAAATCATCATCGTCGCATATTCAAGTTAATTCACTTTCGTCATATTACAGAAGTTGGCATAAAGCCAAAACGGCAGTGCATTTGGAAAATTCCAGAATTTTCCATTTAGGTATAAAACCGATTTTCTGTCATGTTCACATTTAGAAATCCATATCAAGTTGTTTCAAATCATTAGCTTCACATACTAAAGTTGATTAATCTTCTTCATCTTACTGAAGTTGGCATAAAGCCAAAACGGCAGTGCATTTGGAAAAATTCCACAATTTTTCATTTAGGTATAAAACCGGCTTTCTTGCATGTACACATTTAGAAGTCCATATCAAGTTGTTTCAAATCATTAGCTTCACATACTAAAGTTAATTAATCTCCTTCATCTTACTGAAGTTGGCATAAAGCCAAAACGGCAGTGCATTTGGAAAAATTCCACAATTTTTCATTTAGGTATAAAACCGACTCTCTTGCATGTACACATTTAGAAATCGATATCAAGTTGTTTCAGATTATTAAATTCACGTATTAAAGTTAATTAACTTTCTTCATCGTACTAAAGTTGGCATATAGAAATAACGGCAGTGCATTTGGAAAAATTCAACAATTTTACATTTAGGTATAAAACCGATTTTCCTGCATTTAAACATTTAGCAATCCATATCGAGTTAATTCAAATCATTATCGTCACATATTCAAGTTAATTCACCTTCGTCATATTACAGAAGTTGGCATTAAGCCAAAACGGCAGTGCACTTGGAAAAATTCCACAATTTTACATTTAGGTATAAAACCGATTTTCTGGCATGTGCACATTTAGAAATCCATATCAAGTTGTTTCAAATCATTAGCTTAACATATTAAAGTTAATTAACCCTTAACATCTTACTCAAGTTGGCATAAAGTCAGAACGGCAGTGCATTTGGAAAAATTTCCATAATTTTACGTTTAGGTATAAAACCGACTCTCTTGCATGTACACATTTAGAAATCGATATCAAGTTGTTTCAAATTATTAAATTCACGTATTAAAGTTAATTAACTTTCGTCACCGTACTAAAGTTGGCATATAGAAATAACGGCAGTGCATTTGAAAAAATTCCACAATTTTACATTTAGGTATAAAACCGATTTTCCTGCATTTAAACATTTAGCAATCCATATCGAGTTGATTCAAATCATCATCGTCGCATATTCAAGTTAATTCACCTTCGTCATATTACAGAAGTTGGCATAAAGCCAAAACGGCAGTGCATTTGGAAAAATTCCAGAATTTTACATTTAGGTATTAAACCGATTTTCTGGCATGTGCACATTTAGAAATCCATATCAAGTTGTTTCAAATCATTAGCTTTACATACTAAAGTTAATTAATCTACTTCATCTTACTGAAGTTCGCATAAAGCCAAAACGGCAGTGCATTTGGAAAATTCCAGAATTTTGCATTTAGGTATTAAACCGATTTTCTGTCATGTTCACATTTAGAAATCCATATCAAGTTGTTTCAAGTCATTAGCTTCACATACTAAAGTTGATTAATCTTCTTCACCTTACTGAAGTTGGCATAAAGCCAAAACGGCAGTGCATTTGGAAAAATTCCACAATTTTTCATTTAGGTATAAAACTGGCTTCCTTGCATGTACACATTTAGAAATCCATAACATTTTGCTTCAAATCATTAGCTTCACACACTAAAGTTGATTAATCTTCTTCATCTTACGGAAGTTGGCATAAAGCCAAAACGGCAGTGCGTTTGGAAAAATTCCACAATTTTTCATTTAGGTATAAAACCGGCTTTCTTGCATGTACACATTTAGAAGTCCATATCAAGTTGCTTCAAATCATTAGCCTCACATACTAAAGTTGATTAATCTTCTTCATCTTACTGAAGTTGGCATAAAGCCAAAACGGCAGTGCATTTGGAAAAATTCCACAATTTTTCATTTAGGTATAAAACTGGCTTGCTTGCATGTACACATTTAGAAATCCATAACAATTTGCTTCAAATCATTAGCTTTACATACTAAAGTTGATTAATCTTCTTCATCTTACTGATGTGGGCATAAAGCCAAAACGGCAGCGCATTTGGAAAAATTCCACAATTTTTCATTTAGGTATAAAACCGATTTTCTGTCATGTTCACATTCAGAAATCCATATCAAGTTGCTTCGAATCATTAGCTTAACATATTAAAGTTAATTAACCCTTAACATCTTACTTAAGTTGGCATAAAGTCAGAACGGCAGTGCATTTGGAAAAATTTCCATAATTTTACGTTTAGGTATAAAACCGACTCTCTTGCATGTACACATTTGGAAATCGATATCAAGTTGTTTCAAATTATTAAATTCACGTATTAAAGTTAATTAACTTTCTTCATCGTACTAAAGTTGGCATATAGAAAAAACGGCAGTGCATTTGGAAAAATTCCACAATTTTACATTTAGGTATAAAACCGATTTTCCTGCATTTAAACATTTAGCAATCCATATCGAGTTGATTCAAATCATTATCGTCACATATTCAAGTTAATTCACCTTCGTCATATTACAGAAGTTGGCATTAAGCCAAAACGGCAGAGCACTTGGAAAAATTCCACAATTTTACATTTAGGTATAAAACCGATTTTCTGGCATGTGCACATTTAGAAATCCATATCAAGTTGTTTCAAATCATTAGTTTCACATATTAAAGTTAATTAATCTTCTTTATCTAACCGAAGTTGGCATAAAGCCAAAATGGCAGTGCATTTGGAAAATTCCTGCATGTACACATTTAGCAATCCATTACAAGTTGCTTCAAATCATTAGGTTAACATATTAAAGTTCATTAACACTCACCATCTTACTCAAGTTGGCATAAAGCCAAAACGGCAGTGCATTTGGAAAAAATTCCATAATTTTACATTTAGGTATAAAACCAACTCTCTTGCATGTAAACAATTAAAAATCCATATCAATTTGTTTCAAATTATTATATACACATGTTAAAGTTAATTAACTTTCTTCATCTTACTTAAGTTGGCATATAGCCATAACGGCAGTGAATTTGGAAAAATTCCTGAATTTTACGTTTAGGTATAAAACCGATTTTCCTGCATGTACACATTTAGAAATCTATATCGAGTAGATTCAAATCATTAACGTCACATATTCAAGTTAATTCACCTTCGTCATATTACAGAAGTTGGCATTAAGCCAAAACGGCAGTGCACTTGGAAAAATTCCACAATTTTTCATTTAGGTATAAAACCGACTTTCTTGCATGTACATATTTAGAAATCCATATCAAGTTGCTTCAAATTAATAAATCCACATACTAAAGTTAATTAATCTTCTTCATCTTACTGAAGTTGGCATAAAGCCAAAACGGCAGTGCATTTGGAAAAATTCCACAATTTTTCATTTAGGTATAAAAGCGATTTTCTGGCATGTTCACATTTAGAAATCCATATCAAGTTGTTTCAAATCATTAGCTTCACATACTAAAGTTATTAATCTTCTTCATCTTACTGAAGTTGGCATAAAGCCAAAACGGCAGTGCATTTGGAAAATTCCAGAATTTTACATTTAGGTATAAAAGCGATTTTCTGGCATGTTCACATTTAGAAATCCATATCAAGTTGTTTCAAATCATTAGCTTCACATACTTAAGTTAATTAATCTTCTTCATCTTACTGAAGTTGACATTAAGCCAAAACGGCAGTGCATTTGGAAAATTCCATAATTTTACATTTAGGTATGAAACCGACTCTCTTGCATGTACACATTTAGAAATCGATATCAAGTTGTTTCAAATTATTAAATTCACGTATTAAAGTTAATTAACCCTTAACATCTTACTCAGGTTGGCATAAAGTCAGAACGGCAGTGCATTTGGAAAAATTTCCATAATTTTACGTTTAGGTATAAAACCGACTCTCTTGCATGTACACATTTAGAAATCGATATCAAGTTGTTTCAAATTATTAAATTCACGCATTAAAGTTAATTAACTTTCTTCATCTCACTAAAGTTGGCATATAGAAATAACGGCAGTGCATTTGGAAAAATTCCACAATCTTACATTTAGGTATAAAACCGATTTTCCTGGATTTAAACATTTAGCAATCCATATCGAGTTGATTCAAATCATCATCGTCGCATATTCAAGTTAATTCACCTTCGTCATATTACAGAAGTTGGCATAAAGCCAAAACGGCAGTGCATTTGGAAAATTCCAGAATTTTACATTTAGGTATAAAACCGATTTTCTGTCATGTTCACATTTAGAAATCCATATCAAGTTGTTTCAAATCATTAGCTTCACATACTAAAGTTGATTAATCTTCTTCATCTTACTGAAGTTGGCATAAAGCCAAAACGGCAGTGCATTTGGCAAAATTCCACAATTTTTCATTTAGGTATAAAACTGGCTTCCTTGCATGTACACATTTAGAAATCCACAACAATTTGCTTCAAATCATTAGCTTCACATACTAAAGTTGATAAATCTCCTTTATCTTACTGAAGTTGGCATAAAGCCAAAACGGCAGTGCATTTGGAAAAATTCCACAAATTTTCATTTAGGTATAAAACTGGCTTCCTTGCATGTACACATTTAGAAATCCACAACAATTTGCTTCAAATCATTAGCTTCACATACTAAAGTTAATTAATATTCTTCATCTTACTGAAGTCGGCAGAAAGCCAAAACGGCAGTGCATTTGGAAAATTCCAGAATTTTACTTTTAGGTATAAAACCGATTTTCTGGCATGTTCACATTTAGAAATCCATATCAAGTTGTTTCAAATCATTAGCTTCACATACTAAAGTTATTTAATCTTTTTCATCTTACTGAAGTTGGCATAAAACCAAAACGGCAGTGCATTTGGAAAATTCCAGAATTTAACATTTAGGTATAAAACCGATTTTCTGGCATGTTCACATTTAAAAATCCATATCAAGTTGTTTCAAATCATTAGCTTCACATACTAAAGTTAATTAATATTCTTCATCTTACTGAAGTTTTCATAAAGCCAAAACGGCAGTGCATTTTGAAAAATTCCACTATTTTTCATTTAGGTACAAAGCCGGCTATCTTGCATGCACACATTTAGAAATCCATATCAAGTTGCTTCGAATCATTAGCTTAACATATTAAAGTTAATTAACCCTTACCATCTTACTGAAGTTGGCATAAAGTCAAAACGGTAGTGCACTTGGAAAAAATTCCATAATTTTACATTTAGGTATAAAACCGACTCTCTTGCATGTACACATTTAGAAATCCATATAAAGTTGTTTCGAATCATTAGCTTCACATACTAAAGTTAATTAATCATCTTCATCTTACTGAAGTTGGCATAAAGCCAAAACGGCAGTGCATTTGGAAAAATTTCCTTAATTTTATGTTTAGGTATAAAACCGACTCTCTTGCATGTACACATTTAGAACTCCAACAAGTTGTTTCAAATTATTAAATTCACGTATTAAAATTAATTAACTTTCTTCATCTTACTAAAGTTGGCATATAGAAATAACGGCAGTGCATTTGGAAAAATTCCACAATTTTAAATTTAGGTATAAAACCGATTTTCCTGGATTTAAACATTTAGCAATCCATATCGAGTTGGTTCAAATCATCATCGTCGCATATTCAAGTTAATTCACCTTCGTCATATTACAGAAGTTGGCATAAAGCCAAAACGGCAGTGCGTTTGGAAAAATTCCACAATTTTACATTTAGGTATTAAACCGATTTTCTGGCATGTGCACATTTAGAAATCCATATCAAGTTGTTTCAAATCATTAGCTTTACATACTAAAGTTAATTAATCTACTTCATCTTACTGAAGTTGGCATAAAGCCAAAACGGCAGTGCATTTGGAAAAACTCCACAATTTTTCATTTAGGTATAAAACCGGCTTTCGTGCATGTACACATTTAGAAGTCCATACCAAGTTGCTTCAAATCATTAGCTTCACATACTAAAGTTGATTAATCTTCTTCATCTTACTGAAGTTGGCATAAAGCCAAAACGGCAGTGCATTTGGAAAAATTCCACAATTTTTCATTTCTTGCATGTACACATTTAGAAATCCATCAAAACCGGCTTTCATCTGCATAAAGTACACATTTAGAAATCCATATCAAGTTGCTTTGAATCATTAGCTTAACATATTGAAGTTAATTAACCCTTAACATCTTACTCAAGTTGGCATAAAGTCAGAACGGCAGTGCATTTGGAAAAATTTCCATAATTTTACGTTTAGGTATAAAACCGACTCTCTTGCATGTACACATTTAGAAATCGATACCAAGTTGTTTCAAATTATTAAATTCACGTATTAAAGTTAATTAACTTTCTTCATCGTACTAAAGTTGGCACATAGAAATAACGGCAGTGCATTTGGAAAAATTCCACAATTTTACATTTAGGTATAAAACCGATTTTCCTGCATTTAGACATTTAGCAATCCATATCGAGTTGATTCAAATCATTATCGTCACATATTCAAGTTAATTCACCTTCGTCATATTAAAGAAGTTGGCATTAAGCCAAAACGGCAGTGCACTTGGAAAAATTCCACAATTTTACATTTAGGTATAAAACCGATTTTCTGGCATGTGCACATTTAGAAATCCATATCAAGCTGTTTCAAATCATTAGCTACACATACTAAAGTTAATTAATCTTCTTCATCTTACTGAAGTTGGCATTAAGCCAAAACGGCAGTGCATTTGGAAAATTCCTGCATGTACACATTTAGCAATCCATTACAAGTTGCTTCAAATCATTAGGTTAACATATTAAAGTTCATTAACACTCACCATCTTACTCAAGTTGGCATAAAGCCAAAACGGCAGTGCATTTGGAAAAAATTCCATAATTTTACATTTAGGTATAAAACCAACTCTCTTGCATGTAAACAATTAAAAATCCATATCAATTTGTTTCAAATTATTATATTCACATGTTAAAGTTAATTAACTTTCTTCATCTTACCTAAGTTGGCATATAGCCATAACGGCAGTGAATTTGGAAAAATTCCTCAATTTTACGTTTAGGTATAAAACCGATTTTCCTGCATGTACACATTTAGAAATCTATATCGAGTAGATTCAAATCATTAACGTCACATATTCAAGTTATTTAACCTTCGTCATATTACAGAAGTTGGCATAAAGCCAGAACGGCAGTGCATTTGGAAAAATTCCACAATTTTTCATTTAGGTATAAAACCGACTTTCTTGCATGTACATATTTAGAAATCCATATCAAGTTGCTTCAAAGTAATAAATCCACATACTAAAGTTAATTAATCTTCTTCATCTTACTGAAGTTGGCATAAAGCCAAAACGGCAGTGCATTTGGAAAATTCCAGAATTTTACATTTAGGTATAAAAGCGATTTTCTGGCATGTTCACATTTAGAAAGCCATATCAAGTTGCTTCAAATCTTTAGCTTCACATACTAAAGTTAATTAACTTTCTTCATCTTACTAAAGTTGGCATAAAGCCATAATGGCAGAGCATTTGGAAAAATTCCACAATTTTACATTTAGGTACAAAACCGATTTTCCTGCATGTAAACATTTAGAAATCCATATCAAGTTGCTTCAAATAATTACCTTAACATATTAAAGTTATTTAATCTTCTTCATCTTACTGAAGTTGGCATAAAACCAAAACGGCAGTGCATTTGGAAAATTCCAGAATTTTACATTTAGGTATAAAACCGATTTTCTGGCATGTTCACATTTAGAAATCCATATCAAGTTGTTTCAAATCATTAGCTTCACATACTAAAGTTAATTAATCTTCTTCATCTTACTGAAGTTGGCATAAAGCCAAAACGGCAGTGCATTTGGAAAATTCCATAATTTTACATTTAGGTATGAAACCGACTCTCTTGCATGTACACATTTAGAAATCGATATCAAGTTGTTTCAAATAATTAAATTCACGTATTAAAGATAATTAACTCTTAACATCTTACTCAAGTTGGCATAAAGTCAGAACGGCAGTGCATTTGGAAAAATTTCCATAATTTTACGTTTAGGTATAAAACCGACTCTCTTGCATGTACACATTTAGAAGTCGATATAAAGTTGTTTCAAATTATTAAATTCACGCATGAAAGTTAATTAACTTTCTTCATCTCACTAAAGTTAACATATAGAAATAACGGCAGTGCATTTGGAAAAATTCCACAATTTTACATTTAGGTATAAAACCGATTTTCCTGGATTTAAACATTTAGCAATCCATATCGAGTTGATTCAAATCATCAACGTCGCATATTCAAGTTATTTCACCTTCGTCATATTACAGAAGTTGGCATAAAGCAAAAACGGCAGTGCATTTGGAAAATTCCAGAATTTTACATTTAGGTATAAAACCGATTTTCTGTCATGTTCACATTTAGAAATCCATATCAAGTTGTTTCAAATCGTTAGCTTCACATACTAAAGTTGATTAATCTTCTTCATCTTACTGAAGTTGGCATAAAGCCAAAACGGCAGTGCATTTGGAAAAATTCCACAATTTTTCATTTAGGTATAAAACTGGCTTCCTTGCATGTACACATTTAGAAATCCACAACAATTTGCTTCAAATCATTAGCTTCACATACTAAAGTTGATTAATCTTCTTCATCTTACTGAAGTTGGCATAAAGCCAAAACGGCAGTGCATTTGGAAAAATCCCACAATTTTTCATTTAGGTATAAAACCGGCTTTCTTGCATGTACACATTTAGAAGTCCATATCAAGTTGTTTCAAATCATTAGCTTCACATACTAAAGTTAATTAATCTCCTTCATCTTACTGAAGTTGGCATGAAGCCAAAACGGCAGTGCATTTGGAAAAATTCCACAATTTTTCATTTAGGTATAAAACCGACTCTCTTGCATGTACACATTTAGAAATCGATATCAAGTTGTTTCAAATTATTAAATTCACGTATTAAAGTTAATTAACTTTCTTCATCGTACTAAAGTTGGCATATAGAAATAACGGCAGTGCATTTGGAAAAATTCCACAATTTTACATTTAGGTATAAAACCGATTTTCCTGCATTTAAACATTTAGCAATCCATATCGAGTTGATTCAAATCATTATCGTCACATATTCAAGTTAATTCACCTTCGTCATATTACAGAAAATGGCATTAAGCCAAAACGGCAGTGCACTTGGAAAAATTCCACAATTTTACATTTAGGTATTAAACCGATTCTCTGGCATGTGCACATTTAGAAATCCATATCAAGTTGTTTCAAATCATTAGCTTAACATATTAAAGTTAATTAACCCTTAACATCTTACTCAAGTTGGCATAAAGTCAGAACGGCAGTGCATTTGGAAAAATTTCCATAATTTTACGTTTAGGTATAAAACCGACTCTCTTGCATGTACACATTTAGAAATCGATATCAAGTTGTTTCAAATTATTAAATTCACGTATTAAAGTTAATTAACCTTTAACATCTTACTCAAGTTGGCATAAAGTCAGAACGGCAGTGCATTTGGAAAAATTTCCATAATTTTACGTTTAGGTATAAAACCGACTCTCTTGCATGTACACATTTAGAAATCGATATCAAGTTGTTTCAAATTATTAAATTCACGTATTAAAGTTAATTAACTTTCTTCATCGTACTAAAGTTGGCATATAGAAAAAACGGCAGTGCATTTGGAAAAATTCCACAATTTTACATTTAGGTATAAAACCGATTTTCCTGCATTTAAACATTTAGCAATCCATATCGAGTTGATTCAAATCATTATCGTCACATATTCAAGTTAATTCACCTTCGTCATATTACAGAAGTTGGCATAAAGCCAAATCGGCAGTGCATTCGGAAAATTCCAGAATTTTACATTTAGGCATAAAACCGATTTTCTGTCATGCGCACATTTAGAAATCCATATTAAGTAGCTTAAAATTATTAAATTCACATATTAAAGTTAATTTATCTTCTTCATCTTACAGAAGTTGGCATAAAGCCAAAACGGCAGTGCATTTGGAAAATTCCAGAATTTTACATTTAGGTATAAAACCGATTTTCTGGCATGTTCACATTTCGAAATCCATATCAAGTTGTTTCAAACCATTAGCTTTACATACTAAAGTTAATTAATCTTCTTCATCTTACTGAAGTTGGGATAAGGCCAAAACGGCAGAGCATTTGGAAAAATTCCACAATTTTTCATTTAGGTATAAAACTGGCTTCCTTGCATGTACACATTTAGAAATCCACAACAATTTGCTTCAAATCATTAGCTTCACATACTAAAGTTGATTAATCTTCTTCATCTTACTGAAGTTGGCATAAAGCCAAAACGGCAGTGCATTTGGAAAAATTCCACAATTTTTCATTTAGGTATAAAACCGGCTTTCTTGCATGTACACATTTAGAAGTCCATATCAAGTTGTTTCAAATCATTAGTTTCACATACTAAAGTTAGTTAATCTCCTTCATCTTACTGAATTTGGCATGAAGCCAAAACGGCAGTGCATTTGGAAAAATTCCACAATTTTTCATTTAGGTATAAAACCGGCTTTCTTGCATGTACACATTTAGAAATCCATATCAAGTTGCTTTGAATCATTAGCTTAACATATTGAAGTTAATTAACCCTTAACATCTTACTCAAGTTGGCATAAAGTCAGAACGGCAGTGCATTTGGAAAAATTTCCATAATTTTACGTTTAGGTATAAAACCGACTCTCTTGCATGTACACATTTAGAAATCGATATCAAGTTGTTTCAAATTATTAAATTCACGTATTAAAGTTAATTAACTTTCGTCACCGTACTAAAGTTGGCATATAGAAATAACGGCAGTGCATTTGGAAAAATTCCACAATTTTACATTTAGGTATAAAACCGATTTTCCTGCATTTAAACATTTAGCAATCCATATCGAGTTGATTCAAATCATTAGCTTCACATATGAAAGATAATTAATTTTCTTCATCTTACTGAAGTTGGCATAAAGCCAAAACGGCAGTGCATTTGGAAAAATTCCACAATTTTTCATTTAGGTATAAAATCGGCTTTCTTGCATGTACACATTTAGAAGTCCATATCAAGTTGTTTCAAATCATTAGCTTCACATACTAAAGTTAATTAATCTCCTTCATCTTACTGAAGTTGGCATAAAGCCAAAACGGCAGTGCATTTGGAAAAATTTCACAATTTTGCATTTAGGTATTAAACCGGCTTTCTTGCATGTACACATTTAGAAATCCATATCAAGTTGCTTCGAATCATTAGCTTCACATATTAAAGCTATTTATCTTTCTTCATCTTACTACAGTTGGCATAAAGCCATAACGCCGGAGCATTTGGAAAAATTCCACAATTTTACCTTTAGGTATAAAACCGACTTTCTTGCATGTGCACATTTAGAAATCCATATCTAGTTGCTTCAAATCATTAGCTTAACATATTAAAGTTAAATAACCTTCGTCGTCTTACTCAAGTTGGCATAAAGCCAAAACGACAGTGCATTGGGAAAAATTACAGAATTTTACATTTATGAATAAAACTGACTTTCTTGCATGTACACATTTAGAGATCCATATCAAGTTGCTTCAAATCATAAGCTTAAAATATTCAAGATAATTAATCTTCTTCATCTTACTAAACTAGGCATAAAGCCATAGCGGCAGTGCATTTGGAAAAATTCCGCAATTTTACATTTAGGTACAAAACCCACTTTCTTGCATGTACACATTTAGAAATCTATATCAAGTTGCTTCAAATCATTAGCTTCACATATTAAAGGTAATTAACCCTCACCATATTACTCAAGTTGACATAAGACCATAACGGCACTGCATTTGGAAAAATTCCATAATTTTACATTTAGGTATAAAACCGACTTTCTTGCATGTAAACATATAGAAATCCATATCAAGTTGCTTCAAATTAATAAATTCACATATTAAAGTTAATTAATCTTCTTCATCTTACTGAAGTCGGCATAAAGCCTTAACGGCAGTGCATTTGGAAAAACCCTACAATTTTACATTTAGGTATAAAACCGATTTTCCTGCATGTACACATTTAGCAATCCATTACAAGTTGCTTCAAATCATTAGGTTAACATATTAAAGTTCATTAACACTCACCATCTTACTCAAGTTGGCATAAAGCCAAAACGGCAGTGCATTTGGAAAAAATTCCATAATTTTACATTTAGGTATAAAACCAACTCTCTTGCATGTAAACAATTAAAAATCCATATCAGTTTGTTTCAAATTATTATATTCACATATTAAAAATATTACTAAATTTAATTAATCTTCTTCATCTTACTGAAGTTGGCATAAAGCCAAAACATCAGTGCATTTGGAAAATTCCATAATTTTACGTTTAGGTATAAAACCGACTCTCTTGCATGTACACATTTAGAAATCGATATCAAGTTGTTTCAAATTATTAAATTCACGTATTAAAGTTAATTAACTCTTAACATCTTACTCAAGTGGGCATAAAGTCAGAACGGCAGTGCATTTGGAAAAATTTCCATAATTTTACGTTTAGGTATAAAACCGATTTTCCTACATTTAAACATTTAGCAATCCATATCGAGTTGATTCAAATCATTATCATCACATATTCAAGTTAATTCACCTTCGTCATATTACAGAAGTTGGCACAAAGCCAAAACGGCAGTGCATTTGGAAAAATTCCACAATTCTACATTTAGGTATAAAACCGATTTTCAGGCATGTGCACATTTAGAAATCCCTATCAAGTTGTTTCAAATCATTAGCTTCACATACTAAAGTTAATTAATCTACTTCATCTTACTGAAGTTGGCATAAAGCCAAAACGGCAGTGCATTTGGAAAATTCCAGAATTTTACATTTAGGTATAAAACCGATTTTCTGGCATGTTCACATTTAGAAATCCATATCAGGTTGTTTCAAATCATTAGCTTCACATACTAAAGTTAATTAATCTTCTTCATCTTACTGAAGTTGGCATAAAGCCAAAACGGCAGTGCATTTGGAAAAATTCCATAATTTTTCATTTAGGTATAAAACCGGCTTCCTTGCATGTACACATTTAGAAATCCATATCAAGCTGCTTCAAATTATTAAATTCACATATTAAAGTTAATTAATCTTCTTCATCTTACTCAAGTTGGCATAAAGCCAAAACGGCAGTGCATTTGGAAAATTCCAGAATTTTACATTTAGGTATAAAACCGATTTTCTGGCATGTTCACATTTAGAAATCCATATCAAGATGTTTCAAATCATTAGCTTCACATACTAAAGTTAATTAATCTTCTTCATCATACTAAAGTTGGCATAAAGCCAAAACGGCAGTGCATTTGAAAAATTCCAGAATTTCACATATAGGTATAAAACCGATTTTCTGGCATGTTCACATTTAGAAATCCATATCAAGATGTTTCAAATCATTAACTTCACATACTAAAGTTAATTAATCTTCTTCATCTTACTAAAGTTGGCATAAAGCCAAAACGGCAGTGCATTTGGAAAAATTCCACAATTTTTCATTTAGGTATAAAACCGGCTTTCTTGCATGTACACATTTAGAAATCCATATCAAGTTGTTTCAAATCATTAAATTCAAGTATTGAATTTAATTAACTTTCTTCATCTTACTAAAGTTGGCATATAGAAATAACGGCAGTGCATTTGGAAAAATTCAACAATAATACAGTTAGGTATAAAACCGATTTTCCTGCATTTAAACATTAAGCAATCCATATCAAGTTGTTTCAAATCATTAGCTTCACGTACTAAAAATTATTAATCTTCTTCATCTTACTGAAGTTGGCATAAAGCCAAAACGGCAGTGCATTTGGAAAAAATTCCATAATTTTACATTTAGGTATAAAACCGACTCTCTTGCATGTACACATTTAGAAATCGATATCAAGTTGTTTCAAATTATTAAATTCACGTATTAAAGTTAATTAACTTTCTTCATCTTACTAAAGTTGGCATATAGAAATAACGACAGTGCATTTATTAAAATTCCAGAATTTTACATTAAGGTATAAAACCGATTTTCCTACATTTAAACATTTAGCAATCCATATCGAGTTAATTCAAATCATTATCATCACATATTCAAGTTAATTCACCTTCGTCATATTACAGAAGTTGGCACAAAGCCAAAACGGCAGTGCATTTGAAAAAATTCCACAATTCTACATTTAGGTATAAAACCGATTTTCAGGCATGTGCACATTTAGAAATCCCTATCAAGTTGTTTCAAATCATTAGCTTCACATACTTCATTAGCTTAACATATAAAAGTTAATTAGCCCTCACCATCTTACTCAAGTTGACATAAGATCATAAGGGCAGTGCATTTGGGAAAAATTCCACAATTTTACATTTAGGTATAAAACCGACTTTCTTGCATGTACACATTTAGAAATCCATATCAGGTTGCTTCAAATTAATAAATTCACATATTAAAGTTAATTAACCCATCTTACTCAAATTGACATATTAAAGTTAATTAACTTTCTTCATCTTGGCATAAAGCCATAACGGTAGTGCATTTGGGAAAATTCCACAATTTTACATTTAGGTATGAAACCGACTTTCTTGCATGTACACATTTAGAAATCCATATCTAGTTGCTTCAAATCATTAGCTTAACATATTAAAGTTAAATAACCTTCGTCGTCTTACTCAAGTTGGCATAAAGCCAAAACGACAGTGCATTGGGAAAAATTACAGAATTTTACATTTATGAATAAAACTGACTTTCTTGCATGTACACATTTAGAGATCCATATCAAGTTGCTTCAAATCATTAGCTTCAAATATTCAAGTTAATTAATCTTCTTCATCTTACTAAACTAGGCATAAAGCCATAGCGGCAGTGCGTTTGGAAAAATTCCGCAATTTTACATTTAGGTACAAAACCCACTTTCTTGCATGTACATATTTAGAAATCTATATCAAGTTGCTTCAAATCATTAGCTTCACATATTAAAGGTAATTAACCCTCACCATATTACTCAAGTTGACATAAGACCATAACGGCACTGCATTTGGAAAAATTCCATAATTTTACATTTAGGTATAAAACCGACTTTCTTGCATGTAAACATATAGAAATCCATATCAAGTTGCTTCAAATTAATAAATTCACATATTAAAGTTAATTAATCTTCTTCATCTTACTGAAGTCGGCATAAAGCCATAACGGCAGTGCATTTGGAAAAATTCTACAATTTTACATTTAGGTATAAAACTGATTTTCCTGCATGTACACATTTGGCAATCCATTACAAGTTGCTTCAAATCATTAGGTTAACATATTAAAGTTCATTAACACTCACCATCTTACTCAAGTTGGCATAAAGCCAAAACGGCAGTGCATTTGGAAAAAATTCCATAATTTTACATTTAGGTATAAAACCAACTCTCTTGCATGTAAACAATTAAAAATCCATATCAGTTTGTTTCAAATTATTATATTCACATATTAAAGTTATTACTAAATTTAATTAATCTTCTTCATCTTACTGAAGTTGGCATAAAGCCAAAACATCAGTGCATTTGGAAAATTCCATAATTTTACGTTTAGGTATAAAACCGACTCTCTTGCATGTACACATTTAGAAATCGATATCAAGTTGTTTCAAATTATTAAATTCACGTATTAAAGTTAATTAACTTTCTTCATCTTACTAAAGTTGGCATATAGAAATAACGACAGTGCATTTATTAAAATTCCAGAATTTTACATTAAGGTATAAAACCGATTTTCCTACATTTAAACATTTAGCAATCCATATCGAGTTGATTCAAATCATTATCATCACATATTCAAGTTAATTCACCTTCGTCATATTACAGAAGTTGGCACAAAGCCAAAACGGCAGTGCATTTGGAAAAATTCCACAATTCTACATTTAGGTATAAAACCGATTTTC
>NW_024394806.1:0-1512 GCF_016617805.1 Bactrocera tryoni
CATATTGAAGTTGATTATCATTCATCATCTTACTAATGTTGACATAAAGCCATAACGGCAGTGCATTTGGAAAAATTCCACAATTTTACATTTAGGTATGAAACCGATTTTCTTGTACATATCTACACATTAAGAAATCCAGAACAAGTTGCTTCACATCATTTTCTTTACATGTTAAAGTTAATTAACTTTCTTTATCTTAACAATGTTTACATAAGGCCATAACGACGGTGTATTTGGAAAAATTCCATAATTTTACGTTTAGGTATAAAACCGATATTCTTGCACATACACATTAAGAAATCCATATCAAGTTGCCTCAAATCGTAATCTTCGCATATTGAAGTTGATTAACATTCTTCATCTTACTAAAGTTGGCATAAAGCCATAACGGCAGTGCTTTTGGAAAAATTCCACAATTTTACATTTAGGTATGAAACCGATTTTCTTGTACATATTTACACATTAAGAAATCCAGAACAAGTTGCTTCAAATCATTTACTTTACGTATTAAAGTTAATTATCTTTCTTTATCTTACCAATGTTTACATAAGGTCATAACGGCAGTGTATTTGAAAAAATTCCATAATTTTACGTTTAGGTATAAAACCGATTTTCTTGCACATACACATTAAGAAATCTATATCAAGTTGCCCCAAATCGTAATTTTTGCATATTGAAATTGATTTAATTTCTTCATCTAACTAAAGTTGACATAAAGCCATAACGGCAGTGCATTTGGAAAAATTCCACAATTTTACATTTAGGTATGAAACCGATTTTCTTGTACATATTTACACATTAAGAAATCCAGAACAAGTTTCTTAAAATCATTAACTTTACATATTAAAGTTGATTAACTTTTTTTATCTTACTAAAGTTGACATAAATCCATAACGGCAGTGCGTTTGGAAAAATTCCATAATTTTACATTTAGGTATAAAATCGATTTTCTTGTACATATATACACATTAGGAAATCCAGAACAAGTTGCTTCAAATCATTAACTTTTCGTATTAAAATTAATTAACTTTCTTAATCTTACCAATGTTTACATAAGGCCATAACGGCAGTGTATTTGGAAAAATTCCATAATTTTACGTTTAGGTATAACACCGATTTTCTTGCACATGCACATTTAGAAATCCATATCAAGTTGCCTCAAATCGTAAGTTTCGCATATTGAAGTTGATTAACATTCTTCATCTTACTAAAGTTTACATAAAGCCATAACGGCAGTGCATTTGGAAAAATTCCACAATTTTACTTTTCGAAATGAAACCGATTTTCTTGCACATGCACATTAAGAAATCCATATCAAGTTGCCTCAAATCGTAATTTTCGCATATTGAAGTTGATTAACATTCTTTATCTTACCAATGTTTACATAAGGCCATAACGGCAGTGCGTTTGGAAAAATTCCATAATTTTACATTTAGGTATAAAATCGATTTTCTTGTACATATATACACATTAGGAAATCCAGAACAAGTTGCTTCAAATCATTAACTT
>NW_024394807.1:0-3676 GCF_016617805.1 Bactrocera tryoni
TTTTGAAGAATTCGACAATCTTATATTCAGGGATAAAGTCCGTTTTCTTGTATATACACATTAAGCAGTCGATCCTGAGTTGCTTTACATCAATAATTTGACATATTTAAGTTAATTTACCTTCTTCATCTTACTGAAGTTGACATAAAGCCATAACGGCAATGCATTTAAAAGAATTCGACAATCTTATATTCAGGTATAAAGTCGATTTTCTAGTACATACACATTTAGCAGTCGATATTGAATTGCCTTAAATCATTAATTTAACATAATTAAGTTAATTTACCTTCTTCGTCTTACTGAAGTTCACAAAAATCTATAACGGCAGTGTATTTGGAAGAACTCGACAATCTTATGTTCAAGTATAAAGTCGATTTTCTTGTATAAACACATTTAGCAGTCGATACTGAGTTGCTTTAAATCATTAATTTAACATATTTAAGTTAATTTGCCTTCTTCATCTTCTTGAAGTTGACATAAAGCTATAATGCCAGTGCAGTTGGAAGAATTCGACAATCTTATATTCAGGGATAAAGTCCATTTTCTTGTATATACATTAAGCAGTCTATATCGAGTTGCTTTAAATAATAAATTTAACATCTTTAAGTTAATTTACCTTCTTCATTTTACTGAAGTTGACATAAAGCCATAACGACAGTGCATTGGGAAGAATTCGACAATCTTATATTCAGGTATAAATTCGAGTTTCTTGTATATACACATTAAGCATTCGATATTGAGTTGCTTTAAATCATTAATTTAACATCTTTAAGTTAATTTACCTTCTTCATCTTACTGAAGTTGACATAAAGCCATAACGGCAGTGCGTTTGGAACAATTCGACAATCTTATATTCAGGTATAAAGTCCATTTTCTTGTATAAACACATTAAGCAGTCGATATTGAGCTGCTTTAAATCATTACTTTAACAACTTTAAGTTAATTAACTTTCTACACCTTCCTGAAGTTGACATAAAGCCATAACGGCAGTGCATTTGGAAGAATTCGACAATCTTATATTCAGGTATAAATTCGATTTGCTTGTATATACACATTTAGCAGTCGATATTGAGTTGCTTTAAGTCATTAATTTGACAAACTTAAGTTAACTAACCTTCTTCATCTTACTGAAGTTTACGTAAAGCCATAACGGCAGTGCATTTTAAAGAATTCGACAATCTTATGTTCAAGTATAAAGTCGATTTTCTTGTATACACACATTAAGCAGTCGATATTGAGTTGCTTTAAGTCATTAATTTAACATCTTTAAGTTAATTAACCTTCTTCATCTTCTTGAAGTTGACATAAAGCCATAACGAAAGTGCAGTTGGAAGAACTCGACAATCTTATATTCAGGTATGAAGTCGATTTTCTTGTATATACACATTTAGCAGTCGATACTGAGTTGCTTTAAATCAATAATTTGACATATTTAAGTTAATTAACCTTCTTCATCTTCCTGAAGTTGACATAAAGCCATAACGCCAGTGCAGTTTGAAGAATTCGACAATCTTATATTCAGGGATAAGGTCCTTTTTCTTGTATATACACATTAAGCAGTCGATGCTGAGTGGCTTTAAATCATTAATTTAACACATTTAAGTTGGCTTTCTTTCTTTATCTTCTGTGAAGTTGACATAAAGCAATAACGGCCATGCATTTGGAAGAATTCGACAATCTTATATTCAGGTATCAAGTTCATTTTCTTTTATATACACATTTAGCTGTCGATACTGAGTTGCTTTAAATCATTAATTTAACATATTTAAGTTAATTTGCCTTCTTCATCTTCTTGAAGTTGACATAAAGCTATAACGCCAGTGCAGTTGGAAGAATTCGACAATCTTATATTCAGGTATAAAGTCGATTTTCTTGTATATACACATTAAGCAGTCGATATTGAGTTGCTTTAAATAATTAATTTAACATCTTTAAGTTAATTTACCTTCTTCATTTTACTGAAGTTGACATAAAGCCATAACGACAGTGCATTGGGAAGAATTTGACAATCTTATATTCAGGTATAAATTCGCGTTTCTTGTATATACACATTAAGCAGTTGATATTGAGTTGCTTTAAATCATTAATTTAACATCTTTAAGTTAATTTACCTTCTTCATCTTACTGAAGTTGACATAAAGCCATAACGCCAGTGCAGTTTGAAGAATTCGACAATCTTATATTCAGGGATAAGGTCCTTTTTCTTGTATATACACATTAAGCAGTCGATGCTGAGTGGCTTTAAATCATTAATTTAACACATTTAAGTTACATAACTTTCTTCACCTTCTGTGAAGTTGACATAAAGCAATAACGGCCGTGCATTTGGAAGAATTCGACAATCTTATATTCAGGTATAAAGTCGATTTTCTTGTATATACACATTAAGCAGTCGATATTGAGTTGCTTTTAATCATTTATTTAACATCTTTAAGTTTATTTACCTTCTTCATCTTACTGAAGTTGACATAAAGCCATAACGGCAGTGCATTTGGAAGAATTCGATAATCTCATATTCAGGTATAAAGTCCATTTTCTTGTATAAACACATTTAGCAGTCGATATTGAGTTGCTTCAAATCATTAATCTAACATATTTAAGTTAATTTACCTTCTTCATTGTACTGAAGTTGACGTAAAGCCATAACGGCAGTGCATTTTGAAGAATTCGACAATCTTATATTCAGGGATAAAGTCCGTTTTCTTGTATATACACATTAAGCAGTCGATCCTGAGTTGCTTTAAATCAATAATTTGACATATTTAAGTTAATTTACCTTCTTCATCTTACTGAAGTTGACATAAAGCCATAACGGCAATGCATTTAAAAGAATTCGACAATCTTATATTCAGGTATAAAGTCGATTTTCTAGTACATACACATTTAGCAGTCGATATTGAATTGCCTTAAATCATTAATTTAACATAATTAAGTTAATTTACCTTCTTCGTCTTACTGAAGTTCACAAAAATCTATAACGGCAGTGTATTTGGAAGAACTCGACAATCTTATGTTCAAGTATAAAGTCGATTTTCTTGTATAAACACATTTAGCAGTCGATACTGAGTTGCTTTAAATCATTAATTTAACATATTTAAGTTAATTTGCCTTCTTCATCTTCTTGAAGTTGACATAAAGCTATAATGCCAGTGCAGTTGGAAGAATTCGACAATCTTATATTCAGGGATAAAGTCCATTTTCTTGTATATACATTAAGCAGTCTATATCGAGTTGCTTTAAATAATAAATTTAACATCTTTAAGTTAATTTACCTTCTTCATTTTACTGAAGTTGACATAAAGCCATAACGACAGTGCATTGGGAAGAATTCGACAATCTTATATTCAGGTATAAATTCGAGTTTCTTGTATATACACATTAAGCATTCGATATTGAGTTGCTTTAAATCATTAATTTAACATCTTTAAGTTAATTTACCTTCTTCATCTTACTGAAGTTGACATAAAGCCATAACGGCAGTACATTTTGAAGAATTCGACAATCTTATATTCAGGGATAAAGTCGATTTTCTTGTATATACACATTTAGCAGTCGATACTGAGTTGCTTTAAATCATTAGTTTAACATCTTTAAGTTAATTTGCTTTCTTCATCTTCTTGAAGTTGACATAAAGCTATAACGCCAGTGCAGTTGGAAGAATTCGACAATCTTATAT
>NW_024394808.1:0-3894 GCF_016617805.1 Bactrocera tryoni
CTCTTTAAATTATCTAACCGATGCTCTTTATTTTACTCACCTGCGTCGAATACTTTAGCCGCTAGAGCGTTTGCAAAGTTGAAACAAACATGTGATTTTTCTCAAAACACTACATTTGTTTGCCAGGCTTTTGGTAGGAATAAGGAATAGGTTGAAGGCTTTCCTGAAAGCTCTTTAAATTATCTAACCGATGCTCGTTATTTTACCCACCTGCGTCGAATACTTTAGCCGCTAGAGCGTTTGCAAAGTTGAAACAAACGTGTGATTTTTCTCAAAACACTACATTTGTTTGTGAAAATTATTGTCACGCTCCTGGTAGAGATAAAAAATAGGTTGAGGATTTTCCTGAAAGTTCTTTAAATTATCTAACCGATGCTATTTATTTGACCCACCTGCGTCGAATACTTTAGCCGCTAGATCGTTTACAAAGTTGAAACAAACATGTGATTTTTCTCAAAACACTACATTTGTTTGTGAACATTATTGCCGCGCTCCTGGTAGAGATAGAAAATAGGTTGAGGATGCTCCTGAAAGCTCTTTAAATTATCTAACCGATGCTATTTATTTTACCCACCTGCGTCGAACAGTTTAGCCGCTAGAGCGTTTACAAAGTTGAAACAAACATGTGATTTTTCTCAAAACATTACATTTGTTTGCAAAGCTCCTGGTAGGAATAGAAAATAGGTTGAAGGCTTCCCTGAAAGCTCTTCAAATTATCTAACCGATGCTTTTTATTTTACCCACCTGCGTCGAACAGTTTAGCCGCTAGAGCGTTTACAAAGTTGAAACAAACATGTGATTTTTCTCAAAACACTACATTTGTTTGTGAACATTATTGCCACGCTTCTGGTAGAGATAGAAAATAGGTTTTCCTGGAAGCTCTTTAAATTATCTAACCGATGCTCTTTATTTTACCCGCCTGCGTCGAATACTTTATCCGCCAGAGCGTTTACAAAGTTGAAACAAACATGTAATTTTTCTGAAAACACTACATTTGTTTGTGAACATTATTGCCACGCTCCTGGTAGAGATAAAAAAAAAGGTTGTGGATTTTCCTGAAAGCTCTTTAAATTATCTAACCGATGCTATTTATATGACTGACCTACGTCGAATACTTTAGCCGCTAGAGCGTTTGTAAAGTTGAAACAAACATGTGATTTTTCTCAAAACACTACATTTGTTTGCGGACACTATTGCCTCGCTCCTGGTAGGGATAGAAAACAGATTGAGGGCTTTTCTAAAAGATCCTTAAATTATCTAACCGATGTTATTTATTTGACCCACCTGTTTCAAATACTTTAGCCGCTAGGGCGTTTACAAAGTTGAAACAAACATGTGATTTTTCTCAAAACACTACATTTGTTTGTGAACATTATTGCCACGCTCCTGGTAGAGATAGAAAATTGGTTGAGTATTTTCCTGAAAGCTCTTTAAATTATCTAACCGATGCTCTTTATTTTACGCACCTGCGTCGAATACTTTAGCCGCTAGAGCGTTTGCAAAGTTGAAACAAACATGTGATTTTTCTCAAAACACTACATTTCTTTGCAAGGCTCCTGGTAGGAATAGAAAATAGGTTGAAGGCTTTCCTGAAAGCTCTTCAAATTATCTAACTGATGCTATTTAGGCGACCCAGCTATGTCGAATACTTTAGCCGCTAGAGCGTTTGCAAAGTTGAAACAAACATGTAATTTTTCTGAAAACACTACATTTGTTTGTGAACATTATTGCCACGCTCCTGGTAGAGATAAAAAAAAGGTTGAGGATTTTCCTGAAAGCTTTTTAAATTATCTAACCGATGCTCTTTATTTTACCCACCTGCGTCGAATACTTTAGCCGCTAGAGCTTTTGTAAAGTTGAAACAAACATGCGATTTTTCTCAAAACACTACATTTGTTTGTGAACATTATTGTCACGCTCCTAGTAGAGATAAAAAAAGGTTGAGGATTTTCCTGAAAGCTCTTTAAATTATCTAGCCGATGCTCTTTATTTTACCCGCCTGCGTCGAATACTTTAGCCGCCAGAGCGTTTACAAAGTTGAAACAAACATGTGATTTTTCTCAAAACACTACATTTGTTTGCAAGGCTCCTGGTAGGAATAGAAAAAAGGTTGAAGGCGTTCCTGAAAGCTCTTTAAATTATCTAACTGATGCTCTTTATTTTATACACCTGCGTCGAACAGTTTAGCCGCTAGAGCGTTTACAAAGTTGAAACAAACATGTGATTTTTCTCAAAACACTACATTTGTTTGTGAGTACTATTGCCATGTTTCTGGTAGGAATAGAAAATAGGTTGAGGGCTTTTCCAAAAGATCCTTAAATTATCTAACCGATGCTATTTATTTGACCCACCTACGTCGAATACTTTATCCGCTAAGGCGATTATAAAGTTGAAATAAAAATGTGATTTTTCTCAAAACACCACATTTGTTTGTGAGCACTATTGCCTCGCTCCTGGTAGGGATAGAAACAGGTTGAGAACTTTTCTAAAAGATCCTTAAATTATCTAACCGATGCTATTTATTTGACCCACCTACGTCGAATACTTTAGCCGCTAGAGCGATTACAATGTTGAAACAAAAATGCGATTTTTCTCAAAACACTACATTTGTTTGTGAACATTATTGTCACGCTCCTGGTAGAGATAAAAATAGGTTGGGGGTTTTCCTGAAAGCTCTTTAAATTATCTAACCGATGCTCTTTATTTTACCCGCCTGCGTCGAATACTTTAGCCGCCAGAGCGTTTACAAAGTTGAAACAAACATGTGATTTTTCTCAAAACACTACATTTGTTTGTAAACATTATTGCCACGATCCTCGTAGAGATAGAAAATAGGTTGAGGATTTTCCTGAAAGCTCTTTAAATTATCTAACCGATGCTATTTATTTTACCCGCCTGCGTCGAATTCTTTAGCCGCCAGAGCGTTTACAAAGTTGAAACAAACATGTGATTTTTCTCAAAACACTACATTTCTTTGCAAGGCTCCTGGTAGGAATAGAAAATAGGTTGAAGGCTTTCCTGAAAGCTCTTTAAATTATCTAACCGATACTCTTTATTTTACCCGCCTGCGTCGAATACTTTAGCCGCCAGAGCGTTTACAAAGTTGAAACAAACATGTGATTTTTCTCAAAACACTACATTTGTTTGCAAGGCTCCTGGTAGGAATAGAAAATAGGTTGAAGGCTTTCCTGAAAGCTCTTCAAATTATCTAACCGATGCTATTTAGGTGACCCAGCTGTGTCGAATACTTTAGCCGCTAGAGCGTTTGCAAAGTTGAAACAAACTTGTGATTTTTCTCAAAACACTACATTTGTTTGTGAACATTATTGCCACGCTTCTGGTAGAGATAGAAAATAGGTTGGGGTTTTCCTGAAATCTCTTTAAATTATCTAACCGATGCTCTTTATTTAACCCACCTGCGTCGAATACTTCAGCCGCTAGAGCGTTTACAAAGTTGAAACAAACATGTGATTTTTCTCAAAACACTACATTTGTTGTGAACATTATTGTCACGCTCCTGGTAGAGATAAAAAATTGGTTGAGGGTTTTCCTGAAAGCTCTTTAAATTATCTAACCGATGCTTTTTATTTTACCCACCTGCGTCGAATACTTTAGCCGCTAGAGCGTTTGCAAAGTTGAAACAAACATGTGATTTTTCTCAAAACACTACATTTGTTTGTAAACATTATTGCCACGATCCTCGTAGAGATAGAAAATAGGTTGAGGATTTTCCTGAAAGCTCTTTAAATTATCTAACCGATGCTCTTTATTTTACCCACCTGCGTCGAATACTTTCGTCGCTAGAGCGTTTGCACAGTTGAAACAAACATGTGATTTTTCTGAAAACACTACAATTCTTTGCAAGGCTCCTGGTAGGAATAGAAAATAGGTTAG
>NW_024394809.1:0-7179 GCF_016617805.1 Bactrocera tryoni
AACGATCGGAAAAAAGTTCTTGTATGGAAAACTTTTGCATTTGACAAGATATATTCCCGAAATTTGGTGTAAATAATTTTCTAAAGCAACAATGTAATTTCCGAAGAAATTGTTTAGATCGATTAACTATAGCATATAGCTGGCACACAAACCTAACGATCGGAAAAATTTCTTGTATGGAAAACTTTTGCATTTGAATATTCACTAACTTTGGTTTAAATTATTTTCTAATGCAACAATGTAATCTCCGAAGAAACTGTTTAGATCGGTTAACTATAGCATATAGCTGCCATACAACTGAACGATCGGAAAAAATTTTTGTATGGAAAACTTTTGCATTTGGCAAGATTTATTCACGAAATTTGGTATAGATTATTTTCTAAAGCAGCAATGTAGTCTCCGAAGAAATTGTTTAGATCGGTTAACTATACCATATAGCTGCCATACAACTGAACGATCGGAAAAAATTCTTGTATGGAAATGTTTTGCATTTGACAAGATTTATTCACGAAATTTGGTATAGATTATTTTCTAAAGCCACACTGTAATCTCCGAAGAATTTGTTTAGATCGGTTAATTATGCCATATGGCTGCCATACAACTGAACGATCGGAAAAAATTCTTGTATGGAAAACATTTGCATTTGACAAGATATATTTACGAACTTTGGTGTAAGTAATTTTCTAAAGCAACAATGTAATCTCCGAAGAAATTGTTTAGATCGATTAACTATAGCATATAGCTGGCACACAAACTGAACGATCGGAAAAAAGTTCTTGTATGGAAAACTTTTGCATTTGACAAGATATATTCACGAAATTTGGTACAGATAAATATCTAAGGCAACAATGTAATCGCCGAAGAAATTGTTTAGATGGGTTAACTATAGCATATAGCTGCCATACAACTGAACGATCGGAAAAAATTTTTGTATGGAAAACTTTTGCATTTGACAAGATATATTCACGAATTTTGATGTAAATAATTTTCTAAAGCAACAATGTAATTTCCGAAGAAATTGTTTAGATCGATTAACTATAGCATATAGCTGGCACACAAACTTAACGATCGGAAAAAAGTTCTTGTATGGAAAACTTTTGCATTTGACAAGATATATTCCCGAAATTTGGTGTAAATAATTTTCTAAAGCAACAATGTGATCTCCGAAGAAATTGTTTAGATCGACTAACTATAGCATATAGCTGGCACACAAACTGAACGATCGGAAAAAAGTTCTTGTATGGAAAACTTTTGCATTTGACAAGATATATTCACGAAATTTGGTACAGATAATTATCTAAGGCAACAATGTAATCGCCGAAGAAATTGTTTAGATGGGTTAACTATAGCATATAGCTGCCATACAACTGAACGATCGGAAAAAATTTTTGTATGGAAAACTTTTGCATTTGACAAGATATATTCACGAACTTTGGTGTAAATAATTTTCTAAAGCAACAATGTAATCTCCGAATAAATTGTTCAGATCAGTTTACTATCGCATATAGCTTCCACACAAACTGAACGATCGGAAAAAAATTCTTGTATGGAAAACTTTTGCATTTGACAAGATATATTCACGAACTTTGCTTTAAATTATTTCAAAAGGCAACAATGTATCTCCGAAGAAATTGTTTAGATCGGTTAACTATAGCATATAGCTGCCATACAAACTGAACGATCGGAAAAAATTCTTGTATGAAAAACTTTTGCATTTGACGAGATATATTCACGAAATTTAGTACAAAATATTTTTTAAAGCAACAATGTAATCTCCGAAGAAATTGTTTAGATCGGTTAACTATAGCATATAGCTGCCATACAACTGAACGATTGGAATAAAGTTCTTGTATGGAAAACGTTTGCATTTGACAAGATACATTCACGAAGTTTGGTATAGAATATTTCCTAAAGCAACAATGTAATCTCCGAAGAAATTGTTTAGATCGGTTAACTATAGCATATAGCTGCCATGCAACTCAACGATCGGAAAAAAGTTCTTGTATGGAAAACGTTTGCATTTGACAAGATACATTCACGAAATTTGGTATAGAATATTTCCTAAAGCAACAATGTAATCTCCGAATAAATTGTTCAGATCAGTTTACTATCGCATATAGCTTCCACACAAACTGAACGATCGGAAAAAAGTTCTTGTATGGAAAGCTTTTCCATTTGACAAGATATATTCACGAGCTTTGGTGTAAATAATTTTCTAAAGCAACAATGTAATTTCCGAAGAAATTGTTTAGATCGATTAACTATATCACATAGCTGGCACACAAACTTAACGATCGGAAAAAAGTTCCTGTATGGAAAACTTTTGCATTTGACAAGATACATTCACGAAATTTGTTTAGATCGGTTAGCTATAGCATATAGCTGCCATACAAACTGAACGATCGGAAAAAAGTTCTTGTATGGAAAACTTTTGTATTTGACAAGATACATTCACAAAATTTGGTACAGATTATTATCTAAAGCAACAATGTAATCTCCGAAGAAACTGTTTAGATCGGTTAACTATAGCATATAGCTGCCACACAATCTGAACGATCGGAAAAAAGTTCTTGTATGGAAAACTTTTGCATTTGATAAGATATATTCACGAACTTTGGTGTAAATAATTTTCTAAAGCAACAATGTAATTTCCGAAGAAATTGTTTAGATCGATTAACTATAGCATATAGCTGGCACACAATTTTAACGATCGGAAAAAAGTCCTTGTCTGGAAAACTTTTGCATTTGACAAGATATATTCACGAAATTTGGTACAGATTATTATCTAAAGCAACAATGTAATCTCCGAAGAAGTTGTTTAGATCGGTTTACTATCGCATATAGCTTCCACACAAACTGAACGATCGGAAAAAAGTTCTTGTATGGAAAACTTTTGCATTTGACAAGATGTATTCACGAAATTTGCTACAGATTATTATCTAAAGCAGCAATGTAGTCTCTGAAGAAATTGCTTAGATCGGTTAACTATAGCATAAAGTTTCCATACAAACTGAACGATCGGAAAAAAGTTCTTGTATGGAAAACTTTTGCATTTGACAAGATACATTCACGAAATTTGGTATAGAATATTTCCTAAAGCAACAATGTAATCTCCGATGAAATTGTTCAGATCAGCTTACTATCGCATATAGCTTCCATACAAACTGAGCGATCGTAAAAAAGTTCTTGAAAGGAAATATTTTGCATTTGACAAGATATATTCACGAAATGTGGTATAGATTATTTTCTAAGGCCACACTGTAATCTCTGAAAAATTTGTTTAGATCGGTTAACTATACCATATGGCTGCCATACAACTGAACAATCGGAAAAAAATCTTGTATGGAAAACTTTTGCATTTGACTATTCACGAACTTTGGTTTAAATTATTTTCTAAAGCAACAATGTAATCTCCGAAGAAATTGCTTAGATCGGTTAACTATAGCATATAGCTGCCACACAAGCTGAACGATCGGAAAAAAGTTCTTGTATGGAAAACTTTTGCATTTGACAAGATATATTCACGAAATTTGGTACAGATTATTATCTAAAGCAACAAAGTAATATCCAAAGAAATTGTTTAGATCGGTCAACTATAGCATATAGCTGCCATACAAACTGAACGATCGGAAAAAAGTTCTTGTATGGAAAACTCTTGCATTTGACAAGATACATTCGCGAAATTTGGTATAGAATATTACCTAAAGCAACAATGTAATCTCCGAATAAATTGTTCTGATCGGCTTACTATCGCATATAGCGTCCATACAAACTGTACCATCGGAAAAAAGTTCTTGTATGGAAAACTTTTGCATTTGAAAAGATATATACACGAACTTTGGTTTAAATTATGTTCAAAAGCAACAATGTAATTTCCAAAGAAATTGTTTAGATCGATTAAATATAGCATATAGCTGCCACACAAACTGAACGATCTGAAAAGAGTTCTTGTATGGAAAACTTTTGCATTTGACAAGATATATTCATGAAATATGGTACAGATTATTATCTAAAGCAACAATGTAATCTCTGAAAAAATTGTTCAGATCGGTTAACTATAGCATTAAGTTCTTGTATGGAAAACTCTTGCATTTGACAAGATACATTCGCGAAATTTGGTATAGAATATTACCTAAAGCAACAATGCAATCTCCGAATAAATTGTTCTGATCGGCTTACTATCGCATATAGCTTCCATATAAAATGTACCATCGGAAAAAAGTTCTTGTACGGAAAACTTTTGCATTTGACAAGATATATACACGAACTTTGGTTTAAATTATTTTCAAAAGCAACAATGTAATTTCCGAAGAAATTGTTTAGATCGATTAACTATAGCATATAGCTGCCACACAAACTGAACGATCTGAAAAGAGTTCTTGTATGGAAAAATTTTGCATTTGACAAGATACATTCACAAAATTTGGTATAAATAATTTTCTAAAGCAAAAATGTGATCTCCGAAAAAATTGTTTAGATCGGTTAACTATAGCATATAGCTGCCATACAAACTGAATGATCGGAAAAAACGTTCTTGTATGGAAAACTTTTGCATTTGACGAGATACATTCACAAAATTTGGTATAAATAATTTTCTAAAGCAACAATGTAATCTTCGAAAAAATTGTTAAGATCGGTTAAATATACCATATAGCTGCCATACAACTGAACGATCGGAAAAAATTCTTGTATGGAAAACTTTTGCATTTGACAAGATACATACAAATATTCACGAAATTTGTTATATACTATTTTCTGAAGCCACACTGCAATCTTTTGCAATTGGCAGGATATATTCACGAAATTTAGTACAAATATTTTTTAAAGCAACAATGTAATCTCCGAAGAAATTGTTTATATCGGTTAACTATAGCATATAGCTTCCATACAACTGAACGATCAGAAAAAAATTCTTGTATGGAAATCTTTTGCATTTGACAAGATATATTCACGAAATTTGCAGCAAATTATTTTCTTATGCAACAATGTAATCTCCGAAGGAATTGTTTAGATCGCTTAACTATAGCATATAGCTGCCATACAAACTGAACGATCGGAAAAAACGTTCTTGTATGGAAAACTTTTGCATTTGACAAGATACATTCACAAAATTTTGTATAAATAATTTTCTAAAGCAACAATGTAATCTTCGAAAAAATTGTTTAGATCGGTTAACTATACCATATAGCTGCCACACAACTGAACGATCGGAAAAAATTCTTGAATTGAAAACTTTTGCATTTGACAAGATATATTCACGAAATTTAGTACAAAATATTTTTTAAAGCAACAATGTAATCTCGAAAAAATTGTTTAGATCGGTTAACTATAGCATATAGCTGCAATACAAACTTTACGATCGAAAAAAAGCTCTTGTAAGGAAATGTTTTGCATTTAACAAGATATATTCACGAAATTTTGTACAGATTATTTTTTAAAGCAGCAATGTAATCTCCGAAGAAATTGTTTAGATCGGTTAACTATACCATATAGCTGCCATACAACTGAACGATCGGAAAAAACGTTCTTGTATGGAAAACTTTTGCATTTGACAAGATATATTCACGAAATTTAGTACAAAATACTTTTTAAAGCAACAATGTAATCTCCGAAGAAATTGTTTAGATCGGTTAACTATAGCATATAGCTGCCATACAAACTTTACGATCGTAAAAAAGTCCTTGTAAGGAAATGTTTTGCAGTTGACAAGATATATCCACGAATATTGGTATAAATTATTTTCTAAAGCAACAAAGTAATATCCGAAGAAATAGTTTAGATCGGTTAACTATACCATATAGCTGCCAAACAACTGAACGATCGGAAAAAAGTTCTTGTATGGAAAACTTTTGCATTTGACAAGATACATTCACGAAATTTGGTATAGAATATTACCTAAAGCAACAATTCAATCTCCGAATAAATTGTTCAGATCGGCTTACTATCGCATATAGCTTCCATACAAACTCTACCATCGGAAAAAAGTTCTTGTATGGAAAACTTTTGCATTTGACAAGATATTTACACGAACTTTGGTTTAAATTATTTTCAAAAGCAACAATGTAATTTCCGAAGAAATTGTTTAGATCGATTAACTATAGCATATAGCTGCCACACAAACTGAACGATCTGAAAAGAGTTCTTGTATGGAAAAATTTTGCATTTGACAAGATACATTCACAAAATTTGGTATAAATAATTTTCTAAAGCAAAAATGTGATCTCCGAAAAAATTGTTTAGATCGGTTAACTATAGCATATAGCTGCCATACAAACTGAATGATCGGAAAAAACGTTCTTGTATGGAAAACTTTTGCATTTGACGAGATACATTCACAAAATTTGGTATAAATAATTTTCTAAAGCAACAATGTAATCTTCGAAAAAATTGTTAAGATCGGTTAAATATACCATATAGCTGCCATACAACTGAACGATCGGAAAAAATTCTTGTATGGAAAACTTTTGCATTTGACAAGATACATACAAATATTCACGAAAGTTGTTATATACTATTTTCTGAAGCCACACTGCAATCTTTTGCAATTGGCAGGATATATTCACGAAATTTAGTACAAATATTTTTTAAAGCAACAATGTAATCTCCGAAGAAATTGTTTATATCGGTGAACTATAGCATATAGCTTCCATACAACTGAACGATCAGAAAAAATCTCTTGTATGGATATCTTTTGCATTTGACAAGATATATTCACGAAATTTGCAGCAAATTATTTTCTAAAGCAACAATGTAATTTCCGAAGAAATTGTTTAGATCGATTAACTATAGCATATAGCTGCCACACAAACTGAACGATCGGAAAAAATTTCTTGTATGGAAAAATGTTGCATTTGACAAGATACATTCACAAAATTTGGTATAAATAATTTTCTAAAGCAAAAATGTGATCTCCGAAAAAATTGTTTAGATCGTTAACTATAGCATATAGCTGCCATACAAATTGAATGATCGGAAAAAACGTTCTTGTATGGAAAACTTTTGCATTTGACAAGATACATTCACAAAATTTGGTATAAATAATTTTCTAAAGCAACAATGTAATCTTCGAAAAAATTGTTTAGATCGGTTAAATATACCATATAGCTGCCATACAACTGAACGATCGGAAAAAATTCTTGTATGGAAAACTTTTGCATTTGACAAGATACATACAAATAT
>NW_024394810.1:0-2862 GCF_016617805.1 Bactrocera tryoni
TTTTTAGTACATATACATTAAGCAATCGATATCAAGATGCGTAAAAATATGAACTTTACAAATTTTTGCTAATTACGCGTTTTGATGTTATTAAAGTTGTCCTATAGCAATAGCGACAATGTATTTGGAACAATTTAACAATCCTAAATTAAGGTGTTGAATTGATTTTTTGATACATTCACATTAAGCAATCGATATCAGGTTGCGTAAAAATATGAACTTTACATATTTATGCTATTTAGCCGTTTTGATGTTATTGGAGCTTTCATAGAAATGTCGTAAAGCCATAACGACGGTGTATTTGGAGCAATTTTACAATCCTAAATTAAGGTGTAGAATCGATTTTTTAGTACATACACATTAAGCAATCGATATCAAGTTGCGTAAAAATATGAACTTTACATATTTATGCTAACTAGCCGTTTTGATGTTATTGGGGTTGTCATAGAGTTGTCGTATAGCCATAACGACAGTGTATTTGGAGCAATTTCACAATCTTATATTAAGCTGTAGAATCGATTTTTTGGTACATACGCATTAAACAATCGATACCAAGTTGCGTAAAAATATGAACTTTACATATTTATGCTAATTAGCCTTTTTGAAGTTATGGGAGTTGTCACAGAGTTGTCGTATAGCCATAACGACAGTGTATATGGAACAACTTCACAAGCTTATATTAAGGTGTAGAATCGATTTTTGATACATACACATTAAGCAATCGATATAAAGTTGCGTAAAAATATGAACTTTACATATTTTTGCTAATTACCCGTTTTGATGTTATTGGAGTTGTCATAGAGTTGTCCTAGAGCAATAGCGACAGTGTATTTGGAACGTTTTAACAATCCTAAATTAAGGCGTAGAATCGATTTTTTGGTACATACACTTTATGCAATCGATATCAGGTTGCGCCAAAATATGAACTTTACATATTTCTGTTAATTAGCCGTTTTGATGTTATTGGAGTTGTCATAGAGTTGTCGTATAGCCATAGCGACAGTGTATTTGGAGCAACTTCGCAATCTTATATTAAGGCTTAGAATTGATTGTTTAGTACATGCACATTAAGCAATCGATATCAAGATGCGTAAAAATATGAACTTTACATATTTTTGCTAATTACTCGTTTTGGTGTTATTGGAGTTGTCCTATAGCAATAGCGACAGTGTATTTGGAACAATTTAACAATCCTAAATTAAGGTGTAGAATTTATTTTTTGGTACATACACATTATGCAGTCGATATCAGGTTGCGTAGAAATATGAACTTTACATATTTATGCTATTTAGCCGTTTTGATGTTATTGGAGCTTTCATAGAGTTGTCGTATAGCCATAACGACAGTGTATTTGGAGCAATTTCGCAATCTTATATTAAGGTGTAGAATCGATTTTTGAGTACATACACATTAAGCAATCGATATCAAGATGCGTAAAAATATGAACTTTACATATTTCTGTTAATTAGCCGTTTTGATGTTATTGGAGCTTTCATAGAGTTGTCGTGTAGCCATAACGACAGTGTCTTTAGAGCAATTTCACAATCTTTACTTAAAGTGTAGAATTGATTTTTTGGTATATACACATTATGCAATCGATATCAGGTTGCGTAGAAATATGAACTTTACATATTTATGCTATCTAGCCGTTTTGATGTTATTGGAACTTTCATAGAGTTGTAGTATAGCCATAACGACAGTGTATTTGGAGCAATTTCACAATCTTAAGTTAAGGTGTAGAGTCGATTTTTTGATACATACACATTAAGCAATCGATATCAAGTTACGTATAAATATGAACTTTCCATATTTATGCTAACTCGCCGTTTTGATGTTATTGGAGTTGTCATAGAGTTGTCGAATAGCCATAACGACAGTGTCTTTGGAGCAAATTCACAATTTTAAGTTAAGGTGTAGAATCGATTTTTTGATACATACACATTAAGCAATCGATATCAAGTTACGTATAAATATGAACTTTCCATATTTATGCTAACTCGCCGTTTGGTGTTATTGGAGTTGTCATAGAGTTGTCGTATAGCCATAAAGACAGTGTATTTGGATCAATTTCACAATCTTATATTAAGGTTTAGAATCGATTTTTTACTACATACACATTAAGCAATCGATATTAAGATGCGTAAAAATATGAACTTTAGATATTTATGCTAACTCGCCGTTTTTATGTTATTGGAGTTGTCATAGAGTTGTCGTATAGCCACAGCGACAGTGAATTTGGAGCAATTTCACAATCTTTTATTAAGGTGTAGAATCGATTTTTTAGTACATACACATTAAGCAATCGATATAAAGATGCGTAAAAATATGAGCTTTACATATTTATGCTAACTAGCCGTTTTGATGTTATTGGAGTTGTCAAGGAGTTGTCGTATAGCCATAATGACAGGGTATTTGGAGAAATTTCGCAATCTTTTATTAAGGAGTAGAAATAATATTTCGGTAAATACACATCAGCAATCGATATCAAGTTGCGCAGATATATGAGCTTTACATATTTTTGCTAATTAGCCGTTTTGATGTTATTGGAGTTGTCATAGAGTTGTATTTGGAACAATTTTACAATCTTAAATTAAGGTGTAGAACCGATTTTTAGTACATTCACATTAAGCAATCGATATCAAGTTGCGTAAAAATATGAACTTTACATATTTATGCTAACTAGCCGTTTTGATGTTATTGGAGTTGTCATAGAGTTGTCGTTTAGCCATAGCGACAGTTAATTTGGAGCAATTTCACAATCTTATGTAAGGGTGTAGAATCAATTTTTTAGTACATACACATTAAGCAAACGATATTAAGATGCGTAAAAATACGCACTTTACATGTTTCTGTTAATTAGCC
>NW_024394811.1:0-3201 GCF_016617805.1 Bactrocera tryoni
AATCTTATATTAAGGGATAGAATCGATTTTTTAGTACATACACATTAAGCAATCGATATCAAGATGCGTAAAAATATGAACTTTACATATTTTTGCTAATTACCCGTTTTGGTGTTATTGGAGTTGTCCTATAGCAATAGCGACAGTGTATTTGGAATAATTTAACAATCCTAAATTAAGGTGTAGAATTGATTTTTTGATATATACACATTATGCAATCGATATCAGGTTGCGTAGAAATATGAACTTTACATATTTATGCTATTTAGCCGATTTTATGTTATTGGAACTTTCATAGAGTTGTAGTATAGCCATAACGACAGTGTCTTTGGAGCAATTTCACAATCTTAAGTAAAGGTGTAGAGTCGATTTTTTGATACATACACATTAAGCAATCGATATCAAGTTGCGTAAAAATATGAACTTTACATATTTATGCTAACTCGCCGTTTTGATGTTATTGGAGTTGTCATAGAGTTGTCGTATAGCCATAGCGACAGTGTATTTGGAGCATATTAACAATCCTATATTAAGGTGTAGAATCGATTTTGTGATACATACACATTAAGCAATCGATATCCAGATGCGTAAAGATATGAACTTTACATATTTATGCTAACTAGCCGTTTTGATGTTATTGGAGTTGTCATAGAGTTGTCGTGTTATGTAGAATCGAAGTTTTAGTACATACACATTAAGCAATCAATATGAAGTTGCGTAAAAATATGAACTTTACATATTTATGCTAGTAAACCGTTTTGTTGTTACTGGAGCTTTCATAGAGTTGTCGTATAGCC
This sequence comes from Bactrocera tryoni, assembly GCF_016617805.1. Classification (NCBI taxonomy): domain Eukaryota; kingdom Metazoa; phylum Arthropoda; class Insecta; order Diptera; family Tephritidae; genus Bactrocera; species Bactrocera tryoni. Next base: position 798 of record NW_024394811.1, read on the forward strand.
ATAACGACAGTGTATTTGGAACAATCTCGCAATCTTATATTAAGGTGTGGAATCAATTTTTTAGTACATATACATTAAGCAATCGATATCAAGATGCGTAAAAATATGAACTTTACAAATTTTTGCTAATTACGCGTTTTGATGTTATTAAAGTTGTCCTATAGCAATAGCGACAATGTATTTGGAACAATTTAACAATCCTGAATTAAGGTGTTGAATTGATTTTTTGATACATACACATTATGCAATCAAAATCAGGTTGCGTAAAAATATGAACTTTACATATTTATGTTATTTAGCCGTTTTGATGTTATTGGAGCTTTCATAGAGTTGTCGTATAGCCATAACGACAGTGTATTTGGAGCAATTTCACAATCTTATATTAAGGTGCAGAACCGATTGTTTAGTACATACACATTAAGCAATCGATATCAAGTTGCGTAAAAATATGAACTTTACATATTTATGCTAACTAGCCGTTTTGATGTTATTGGAGTTGTCATAGAGTTGTCGTATAGCCACAGCGACAGTGTATTTGGAGCAATTTCACAATCTTATATTAAGGTGTAGAATCGATTTTTTAGTACATACGCATTAAGCAATCGATATCAAGATGCGTAAAAATATGAACTTTACATATTTATGCTAACTCGCCGTTTTGATGTTATTGGAGTTGTCATAAAGTTGTCGTATAGCCATAGCGACGGTGTATTTGGAGCAATTTCACAATCTTATATTAAGGTGTAGAATCGATTTTTTGATACATACACATTAAGCAATCGATATCAAGTTGCGTAAAAATATGAACTTTACATATTTTTGCTAATTACCCGTTTTGATGTTATTGGAGTTGTCATAGAGTTGTCCTAGAGCAATAGCGACAGTGTATTTGGAACGTTTTAACAATCCTAAATTAAGGCGTAGAATCGATTTTTTGGTACATACACTTTATGCAATCGATATCAGGTTGCGCCAAAATATGAACTTTACATATTTCTGTTAATTAGCCGTTTTGATGTTATTGGAGTTGTCATAGAGTTGTCGTATAGCCATAGCGACAGTGTATTTGGAGCAACTTCGCAATCTTATATTAAGGCTTAGAATTGATTGTTTAGTACATGCACATTAAGCAATCGATATCAAGATGCGTAAAAATATGAACTTTACATATTTTTGCTAATTACTCGTTTTGGTGTTATTGGAGTTGTCCTATAGCAATAGCGACAGTGTATTTGGAACAATTTAACAATCCTAAATTAAGGTGTTGAATTGATTTTTTGGTACATACACATTATGCAATCGATATCAGGTTGCGTAAAAATATGAACTTTACATTTTTATGCTATTTAGCCGTTTTGACGTTCTTGGAGCTTTCATAGAGTTGTCGTATAGCCATAACGACAGTGTCTTTAGAGCAATTTCACAATCTTAAGTTAAGGTGTAGAATCGATTTTTGAGTACATACACATTAAGCAATCGATATCAAGATGCGTAAAAATATGAACTTTACATATTTCTGTTAATTAGCCGTTTTGATGTTATTGGAGCTTTCATAGAGTTGTCGTGTAGCCATAACGACAGTGTCTTTAGAGCAATTTCACAATCTTTACTTAAAGTGTAGAATTGATTTTTTGGTATATACACATTATGCAATCGATATCAGGTTGCGTAGAAATATGAACTTTACATATTTATGCTATCTAGCCGTTTTGATGTTATTGGAACTTTCATAGAGTTGTAGTATAGCCATAACGACAGTGTATTTGGAGCAATTTCACAATCTTAAGTTAAGGTGTAGAGTCGATTTTTTGATACATACACATTAAGCAATCGATATCAAGTTACGTATAAATATGAACTTTCCATATTTATGCTAACTCGCCGTTTTGATGTTATTGGAGTTGTCATAGAGTTGTCGAATAGCCATAACGACAGTGTCTTTGGAGCAAATTCACAATTTTAAGTTAAGGTGTAGAATCGATTTTTTGATACATACACATTAAGCAATCGATATCAAGTTACGTATAAATATGAACTTTCCATATTTATGCTAACTCGCCGTTTGGTGTTATTGGAGTTGTCATAGAGTTGTCGTATAGCCATAAAGACAGTGTATTTGGATCAATTTCACAATCTTATATTAAGGTTTAGAATCGATTTTTTACTACATACACATTAAGCAATCGATATTAAGATGCGTAAAAATATGAACTTTAGATATTTATGCTAACTCGCCGTTTTTATGTTATTGGAGTTGTCATAGAGTTGTCGTATAGCCACAGCGACAGTGAATTTGGAGCAATTTCACAATCTTTTATTAAGGTGTAGAATCGATTTTTTAGTACATACACATTAAGCAATCGATATAAAGATGCGTAAAAATATGAGCTTTACATATTTATGC
>NW_024394812.1:0-1219 GCF_016617805.1 Bactrocera tryoni
ACGCTCTAGCGGCTGAAGTATTCGATGTAGGTGGGTAAAATAAATAGCATCGGTTGGACAATTTAAGGAGCTTTTAGAAAAGCTCTCAACATATTTTCTATTCTTACCAGGAGCCTGGCAAACAAATGTAGTGTTTGGAGAAAAATCACATGTTTGTTTCAACTTTGTAAACGCTCTGGCGGCTAAAGTATTCGACGCAGGCGGGTAAAATAAAGAGTATCGGTTAGATAATTTGAAGCGCTTTCAGGAAGACCATCAACCTATTTTCTATCCCTACCAGGAGCGTGGCAATAATGTTCACAAACAAATGTAGTGTTTTGAGAAAAATCACATGTTTGTTTCAACTTTGCAAACGCCCTAGCGGCTAAACCGTTCGACGCAGGTGGGTAAAATAAAGAGCATCGGTTAGATAATTTAAAGAGATTTCAGGAAAACCCTCAACTTATTTTCTATCTCTACCAGGAGCGTGGCAATAATGTTCACAAAAAAATGTAGTGTTTTGAGCAAAATCACATGTTTGTTTCAACTTTGCAAACGCTCTAGCGGCTAAAGTATTCGATGCAGGTGGGTAAAATAAAGACCACCAGTTAGATAATTTAAAGAGCCTTTTAGAAAAGCCCTCAGCTTATTTTCTATCTCTACCAGGATCGTGGCAATAATGTTCACAAACAAATGTATTGTTTTGAGAAAAATCACATGTTTGTTTCAACTTTGCAAACGCTCTGGCGGCTAAAGTATTCGTTGCAGGTGGGTAAAATAAGGAGCATCGGTTAGATAATTTAAAGAGCTTTCAGGAAAGCCTTCAACCTATTTCCTATTCCTACCAAAAGCCTGCCAAACAAATGTAGTGTTTTGAGAAAAATCACATGTTTGTTTCAACTTTGTAAACGCTCTAGCGGCTAAAGTATTCGACGAAAGTGGGTCAAATAAATAGCACCGTTAGATAACTTAAAGAGCTTTCAGGAAAGCCTTCAACCTATTTCCTATTCCTACCAAAAGCCTGGCAAACAAATGTAGTGTTTTGAGAAAAATCACATGTTTGTTTCAACTTTGTAAACGCTCAAGCGGCTAAACTGTTGATAATTTAAAGAGCTTTTAGAAAAGCCCTCAACTTATTTTCTATTCCTACCAGGAGCCTGGCAAACAAATGTAGTGTTTTGAGAAAAATCACATGTTTGTTTCAACTGTGTAAACGCCCTAGCGGCTGAAGTATTCGACG
>NW_024394813.1:0-9440 GCF_016617805.1 Bactrocera tryoni
TCACCATCTTACTCAAGTTAACATAAGACCATAACGGCAGTGCATTTGGAAAAATTCCATAATTTTACATTTAGTTATAAAACCGACTTTCTTGCATGTACACATTTAGAAATCCATGTCAAATTGCTCCAAATTAATAAAGTCACTTATTAAAGTTAATTAATCTTCTTCATCTTACTAAAGTTTACATAAAACCATAAGGGCAGTGCATTTGGAAAAATTCCAGAATTTTACATTTAGGTATAAAACCGACTTTCTTGCATGTGCGCATTAAGAAATCCATATCAGGTTACCTCAAATCATTAGCTTAACATATTAAAGTTAATTAACCCTCACCATCTGACTTAAATGGACATAAGACCATAACGGCAGTGCATGTGGAAAAATTCCATAATTTTACATTTATGTATAAAACCGACTTTCTTGCATGTACACATTAAGAAATCCATATCAAGTTGATTAAAATAAATAAATTCACATGTTAAAGTAAATTAACCCTCACCATCTTACTCAAGTTGACATAAGACCATAACGGCAGTGCATTTGGAAAAATTCCATAATTTTACATTTAGTTATATCTAAAACCGACTTTCTTGCATGTACAGATTTAGAAATCCATGTCAAATTGCTCCAAATTAATAAATTCACAAATTTAAGTTAATTAATCTTCTTCATCTTACTGAAGTTTACATAAGACCATAAGGGCAGTGCATTTGGAAAAATTCCAGAATTTTACATTTAGGTATAAAACCGACTTTCTTGCATGTACACATTTAGAAATCCACATCAAGTTACCTCAAATCATTAGCTTAACATATTAAAGTTAATTAACTTTCCTTATCTTACAGAAAATGGCATAAAGCCGAAACGGCAGTGCAATTGGAAAAAATTCCATATTTTACATTTAGGTATAAAACCGACTTTCGTGCATGTACACATTTAGAAATCCATATCAGGTTACCATCTCACTCAAGTGGACATAAGACCATAAGGGCAGTGCATTTGAAAAAATTCCATAATTTTTCATTTAGGTATAAAACCGACTTTCTTGCATGTAAACATTTAGAAATCCATATCAAGTTGCCTCAAATCATTAGCTTAACATATTAATGATAATTAACCCTCACCATCTTACTCAAGTGGACATAAGACCATAACGGCAGTGCATTTGGAAAAAATTCCATATTTTACATTTAGGTATAAAACCGACTTTCTTGCATGTACACATTTAGAAATCTATATCAGGTTACCTCAAATCATTACCTTAACATATTAAAGTAAATTAACCCTCACCATCTTACTCAAGTGGACATAAGACCATAACGGCAGTACATTTGGAAAAATTCCATAATTTTACATTTATGTATAAAACCGACTTTCTTGCATGTACATATTAAGAAATCCATATCAAGTTGATTCAAATAAATAAATTCACATGTTAAAGTAAATTAACCCTCACCATCTTACTCAAGTTGACATAAGACCATAACGGCAGTGCATTTGGAAAAATTCCATAATTTTACATTTAGTTATAAAACCGACTTTCTTGCATGTACACATTTAGAAATCCATGCCAAATTGCTCCAAATTAATAAATTCACATATTTAAGTTAATTAATCTTCTTCATCTTACTAAAGTTTACATAAGACCATAAGGGCAGTGCATTTGGAAAAATTCCAGAATTTTACATTTAGGTATAAAACCGACTTTCTTGCATGTACACATTTAGAAATCCATATCAAGTTGCCTCAAATCATTAGCTTAACATATTAATGTTATTTAACCCTCACCATCTTACTCAAGTGGACATAAGACCATAACGGCAGTACATTTGGAAAAATTCCATAATTTTACTTTTAGGTATAAAACCGACTTTCTTGCATGTACACATTTAGAAATCCATATCAGGTTACCTCAAATCATTAGCTTAACATATTAAAGTTAATTAACCCTCACCATCTTACTAGAGTGCACATAAGACCATAACGGCAGTACATTTGGAAAAAATCCACAATTTTACATTTAGGTATAAAACCGACTTTCTTGCATGTACACATTTAGAAATCCATATCAGGTTACCTCAAATCATTAGCTTAACATATTAATGTCAATTAACCCTCACCATCTTACTCAAGTTGGCATAAAGCCAAAACGGCAGTGCATTTGGAAAAAATTCCATATTTTACATTTAGGTATAAAACCGACTTTCTTGCATGTACACATTTAGAAATCCATTTCAGGTTACTTCAAATCAGAACCTTAACATATTAAAGTTAATTAACCCTCACCATCTCACTCAAGTGGACTTAAGACCATAACGGCAGTGCATTTGGAAAAATTCCATAATTTTACCTTTAGGTATTAAACCGACTTTCTTGCATGTACACATTTAGAAATCCATATCAAGTTGCTTCAAATCATTAGCTTAACATATTAATGTCAATTAACCCTCACCATCTTACTCAAGTTGGCATAAAGCCAAAACGGCAGCGCATTTGAAAAAATTCCATATTTTACATTTAGGTATAAAACCGACTTTCTTGCATTTACACATTTAGAAATCCATATCAGGTTAGCTCAAATCATTAGCTTAACATATTAAAGCTAATTAACCCTCACCATCTTACTCAAGTGCACATAAGACCATAACGGCAGTACATTTGGAAAAAATCCATAATTTTACATTTAGGTATAAAACCGACTTTCTTGCGTGTACACATTTAGAAATCCATATTAAGTTGCCTCAAATCATAAGCTTAACATATTAAAGTTAATTAACCCTCACCATCTTACTCAAGTGGACATAAGACCATAACGGCAGTACATTTGGAAAAATTGCATAATTTTACATTTAGGTATAAAACCGACTTTCTGGCATGTTCACATTTAGAAATCCATATCAAGTTGATTCAAATCATTAGCTTAACATATTAAAGTTAATTAACCCTCACCATCTTACTGAAGTTGACATAAGACCATAACGGCAGTGCAATTGGAAAAATTCCATATTTTTACGTTTAGGTATAAAACCGACTTTCTTGCATGTACAGATTTAGAAATCCATGTCAAGTTGCTCCAAATTAATAAATTCACATATTAAAGTTAATTAATCTTCTTCATCTTACTGAAGTTGACATAAGACCATAACGGCAGTGCTTTTGGAAAAATTCCATAATTTTACATTTAGGTATAAAACCGACTTTCGTGCATGTACACATTTAGAAATCCACATCAATTTGCCTCAAATCATTAGCTTAACATAAAGCCAAAACGGCAGTGCATTTGGAAAAAATTCCATATTTTACATTTAGGTATAAAACCGACTTTCTTGCATGTACACATTTAGAAATCCATATCAGGTTACCTCAAATCATTAGCTTCACATATTAAAGTTAATTAATCTTCTTCATCTTACTCAAGCTGGCATTAAGCCAAAACGGCAGTGCATTTGGAAAAAATTCCACATTTTACATTTAAGTAAAAAACCGACTTTCCTGCATGTGCACATTTAGAAATCCATATCAGGTTACCTCAAATCATTAGCTTAACATATTAAAGTTAATTAACCCTCACCATCTTACTCAAGTGGACATAAGACCATAACGGCAGTGCATTTGGAAAAATTCCACAATTTTACATTTAGGTATAAAACCGACTTTCTTGCATGTACACATTACGAAATCCATATCAAATTGCTTCAAATTAATAAATTCACATGTTAAAGTTAATTAGCCCTCACCATCTTACTCAAGTTGACATAAGACCATAACGGAAATGCATTTGGAAAAATTCCACAATTTTACATTTAGGTATAAAACCGACTTTCTTGCATGTACACATTAGAAATCCATATCATGTTGCCTAAAATCATTAGCTTGACATATTAAAGTTAATTAATCTTCTTCATCTTCCTGAAGTTGGCATAAGGCCAAAACGGCAGTGCATTTGCAAAAAATTCCATATTTTACATTTAGGTATAAAACCGACTTTCTTGCATGTACACATTTAGAAATCCATATCAGGTTACCTCAAATCATTAGCTTAACATATTAAAGTTAATTAACCCTCACCATCTTACTCGAGTGGACATAAGACCATAACGGCAGTACATTTGGAAAAATTCCATAATTTTACATTTAAGTATAAAACCGATTTTCTTGCATGTACACATTAAGAAATCCATATCAGTTTGCTTCAAATTAATAAATTCACATGTTAAAGTTAATTAACCCTCACCATCTTACTCAAGTTGACAAAAGACCATAACGGCAGTGCATTCGGAAAAATTCCATAATTTTACATTTAGGTATAAAACCGACTTTCTTGTATGTACAGATTTAGAAATCCATGTAAAGTTGCTCCAAATTAATAAATTCACATATTAAAGTTAATTAATCTTCTTCATCTTACTGAAGTTGACATAAGACCATAACGGCAGTGCTTTGGAAAAATTCCATAATTTTACATTTAGGTATAAAACCGACTTTTTTGCATGTACACATTTAGAAATCCATATCAAGTTGCTTCAAATCATTAGCTTAACATATTAATGTTAATTAACCCTCACCATCTAACTCAAGCTGGCGTAAAGCCAAAACGGCAATGCATTTGGAAAAAATTCCATATTTTACACTTAGGTATAAAACCGACTTTCTGGCATGGTCACATTTAGAAATTCATATCAAGTTGCTTCAATTCATTAGCTTCACAAACTAAAGTTATTTAATCTTTTTCATCTTACTCAAGCTGGCATAAAGCCAAAATGGCAGTGCATTTGGAAAAAATTCCATATTTTACATTTAGGTATAAAACCGACTTTCATGCATGTGCACATTTAGAAATCCATATCAAGTTGCTCCAAATCATTAGCTTCACATATTAAAGTCAATTAATCTTCTTCATCTTACTCAAGCTGGCATAAAGCCAAAACGGCAGTGCATTTGGAAAAAATTCCATATTTTACATTTAGGTATAAAACCGACTTTCATGCATGTGCACATTTAGAAATCCATATCAAGTTACCTCAAATCATTAGCTTAACATATTAAAGTTAATTAACCCTCACCATCTCACTCAAGTGGACATAAGACCATAACGGCAGTGCATTTGGAAAAAATTCCGCAATTTTACATTTAGGTATAAAACAGACTTTCTTGCATGTACACATTTAGAAATGCATATAAAGTTGCTTTACATCATCAGCTTCACATATTAAACTTAATTAACACTCACCATCTTACTCAAGTTGACATAAGACCATAACGGCAGTGCATTTGGAAAAATTCCATAATTTCACATTTAGGTATAAAACAGACTTTCTGGTATGGTCACATTTAGAAATCCACATCAAGTTGCTTCAAATTATTAAATTCACATATTAAAGTTAATTAATCTTCTTCATCTTACTGAAGTTGGCATAAAACCATAACGGCAGTGCATTTGGAAAAATTCCACAATTTTACATTAGGGTATAAAACCGACTTTCTTGCATGTAGACATTAAGAAATCCATATCAGGTTACCTCAAATCATTAGCTTAACATATTAATGTTAATTAATCTTCTTCATCTTACTCAAGCTGGCACAAAGCCAAAACGGCAGTGCATTTGAAAAAAATTCCATATTTTACATTTAGGTATAAAACCGACATTCTTGCATGTACACATTTAGAAATCCATTTCAGGTTACCTCAAATCATTAACTTAACATATTAAAGTTAATTAACCCTCACCATCTCACTCAAGTGGACATAAGACCATAACGGCAGGGCATTTGGAAAAAATTCCGCAATTTTACATTTAGGTATAAAACAGACTTTCGTGCATGGACACATTTAGAAATCCATATAAAGTTGCTTTACATCATCAGCTTCACATATTAAACTTAATTAACACTCACCATCTTACTCAAGTTGACATAAGACCATAACGGCAGTGCATTTGGAAAAATTCCATAATTTTACATTTAGGTATAAAACAGACTTTCTGGCATGGTCACATTTAGAAATCCATATCAAGTTGCTTCAATTCATTAGCTTAACATACTTAAGTTAAATAACTTTCCGCATTTTACAGAATTTAGCATAAAGCCGAAACGGCAGTGCATTTGGAAAAGTTCACCAATTTTACATGTGAAAAAACTGGAAAATTCCATAATTTTACATTTAGGTATAAAACCGACTTTCTTGCATGTACACATTTAGAAATTCATATCAAGTTGCTTCAAATTAATAAATTCACATATTAAAGTTAATTAATCTTCTTCATCTTACTGAATTTGGCATAAGGCCATAACGGCAGTGCATTTGAAAAAAATTCCATATTTTACATTTAGGTATAAAACCGACTTTCTTGCATGTACACATTTAGAAATTCATATCAGGTTACCTCAAATCATTAGCGTAACATATTAAAGTTAATTAACCCTCACCATCTTACTCAAGTGGACATAAGACCATAACGGCAGTACATTTGGAAAAATTCCATAATTTTACATTTAGGTATAAAACCGACTTTCTTGCATGTTCACATTAAGAAACCCATATCAAGTTGCTTCAAATAAATAAATTCATATGTTAAAGTTAATTAACCCTCACCATCTTACTCAAATTTACATAAGATCATAACGGCAGGTCTTTTGGAAAAATTCCATAATTTTGCATTTAGGTATAAAACCGACTTTCTTGCATGTACACATTAAGAAATCCGTATCAAGTTGCCTCAAATAAATAAATTCATATGTTAAAGTTAATTAACCCTCACCATCTTACTCAAGTTGACATAAGATCATAACGGCAGGTCATTTGGAAAAATTCCATAATTTTACATTTAGGTAAAAATCCGACTTTCTTGCATGTACACATTAAGAAATCCATATCAAGTTGCCTCAAGTCATTAGCTTCACATATTAAAGTTTATTAATCTTCTTCATCTTACTCAAGTTGGCATAAAACCATAACGGCAGTGCATTTGGAAAAATTCCACAATTTTACATTAGGGTATAAAACCGACTTTCTTGTATGTGCACATTTAGAAATCCATATCAAGTTACCTCAAGTCATTAGCTTAACATACTTAAGTTAATTAACCCTCACCATCTTACTCAAGTGCACATAAGACCATAACGGCAGTACATTAGGAAAAAATCCATAATTTTACATTTAGGTATAAAACCGACTTTCTTGCATGTACACATTTAGAAATCCATATCAAGTTGCCTCAAATCATTAGCTTAACATATTAATGTCAATTAACCCTCACCATCTTACTCAAGTTGGCATAAAGCCAAAACGGCAGCGCATTTGAAAAAATTCCATATTCTACATTTAGGTATAAAACCGACTTTCTTGCATGTACATATTAAGAAATCCATATCAGGTTACCTCAAATCACTAGCTTAACACATTAAAGTTAATTAACCCTCACCATCTTACTCAAGTGGACATAAGACCATAACGGCAGTGCATTTGGAAAAATTCCATAATTTTACATTTAGTTATAAAACCGACTTTCTTGCATGTACACATTTATAAATCCATATAAAGTTGCCTCAAATCATCAGCTTAACATATTAATGTTAATTAACCCTCACCATCTTACTCAAGCTTGCATAAAGCCAAAACGGCAATGCATTTGGAAAAAATTCCATATTTTATATTAAGGTATAAAACCGACTTTCTTGCATGTTCACATTTAAAAATCCATATCAAGTTGCTTCAAATCATTAGCTTCACATATTAAAGATAATTAATCTTCTTCATCTTACTCAAGCTGGCATAAAGCCAAAACGGCAGTGCATTTGGAAAAAATTCCATATTATACATTTAAGTATAAAACCGACTTTTTTGTATGTGCACATTTAGAAATCCATATCAAGTTATCTCAAATCATTAGCTTAACATACTAAAGTTAATTAACTTTCCTTATCTTACAGAAGTTGGCATAAAGCCAAAACGGCAGTGCATTTGGAAAGTTCCATATTATACATTTAGGTATAAAACCGACTTTCTTGCATGTACACATTCAGAAATCCATATCAGGTTACCTCAAATCATTAGCTTAACATACTGATGTTAATTAACCCTCACCATCTTACTCAAGTTGGCATAAAGCCAAAATGGCAGTGCATTTGGAAAAAATTCCAAAATTTTACATTTAGGTATAAAACCGACTTTCTTGCATGTACACATATATAAATCCATGTCAAGTTGTTTCATATTATTAAGTTCCCTTATTAAACTTAATTAAATTTCTTCACCTTACTAAAGTTGGCATAGAGCCATAACGGCAGAGCATTTGGAAAAATTGGAAAATTTTACATTTAGGTATAAAACCGATTTTCCTGCATTTAAACATTTAGAAGTCTATATCAAGTTGCTTCAAATCATTAGCTTAACACATTAAAGTTAATTAACCTTCGTCATCTTACAGAAGCAAGCATAAAAAAAACGGCAGTGCATTTGGAAAAATTCCAGAATTTTACATTTAGTTATAAAACCGATTTTCCTGCATGTGTACATTTAGAAATCCATATCAAGTTGCTTCAAAGTAATAATTTCACATATTAAAGTTAATTAACTTTCTTCATCTTACTAAAGTTGGCATGAAGCCATAAAAGCAGTGCATTTGGAAAAAAATCCATAATTTTACACTTAGGCATAAAACCGATTTTCCTGCATTTAAACATTTAGAAATCCATGTCAAGTTGCTTCAAATAATTAGCTTAACATATTAAAGTTAATTAACCTTCGTCATCTTACAGAAGTAAGCATAAATCAAAAACGGCTGTGCATTTGGAAAAATTTCACAATTTTACATTTAGGTATAAAAGCGATAATCCGGCAAGTACACATTTAGAAATCCATATCAAGTTGCTTCAAATAATTAGCTTAACATATTGAAGTTAATTAACCTTCGTCATCTTACAGAAGATGGCATAAAGCCAAAACGGCAGTGCATTTGGAAAAATTCCGCAATTTTACATTTAGTATAAAACCGATTTTCTGGCATGTACACATTTAGAAATCCATATCAAGTAGCTTCAAATCATTAGCTTCACATATTAAAGTTAATTAACTTTTTCATCTTACTAAAGTTGGCATAAAGCCAAAACGGCAGTGCATTTGGAAAAATTTCACAATTTTACATTTAGGTATAATACCGATTTTCTTGCATGTACACATTTATAAATCCACGTCAAGTTGTTTCAAATTATTAAATTCCCTTATTAAAGCTTTATAACTTTCTTCATCTTACTAAAGTTGGCATTAAGCCATAACGGCAGAGCATTTGGAAAAATCCCACAATTTTACATTTAGGTATAAAACCGATTTTTCTGCATTTAAACATTTAGAAATCCATATAAAGTTGCTTCAAATAATTAGCTTAACATATTAAAGTTATTTAACCTTCGTTATCTTACAGAAGTTCGCATAAAGCCAA
>NW_024394814.1:0-1268 GCF_016617805.1 Bactrocera tryoni
TTCCACAATCCTATTTTAAGTTATAAGGGCGATTTTCTTGTATATACACATTTAGCAATCGATATTTAGTTGCTTCAAATCATTAGTTTAACATATTTTAGTTCTCTTACCTTCTTCATCTTACTGAAGCAGACATAACGCCATAACGGCAGAGCATTTGGTAGAATTCCAAAATCCTATATTAAGGCATAAAGTCGATTTTCTTGTATGTTCACACTTAGCAATCGATATTGAATTGCGTCAAATCATTTACTCACTTATTTAAGTTAATTAACATTCTTCATCTTACTGAAGTTGACATAACGCTATAACGGCAGTGCATTTGGAAGAATTCCACAATCTTATATTAAGGTATAAAGTCGATTTTCTTGTATATACACATTTAGAAGTCGATATTGAGTTGCTTCAAATCAGCAGTATAATATATTTAAGTTCACTTACCTTCTTCATCTTACTGAAGTGGACATAAAGCTATAACGGCAGTGCATTTGGAAGATTTCCACAATCCTATATTAAGGCGCAAAGTCTATTTTCTTGTATGTTCACATTTAGCAATCGATATTGAGTTGCTTCAAATCATTAGTTTAACATATTTTAGTTCTCTTACCTTCTTCATCTTACTGAAGCAGACATAACGCCATAACGGCAGTGCATTTGGAAGAATTCCACAATCTTGTATCAAGGTATAAAGTCGATTTTCTTGTATGTTCACACTTAGCAATCGATATTGAATTGCGTCAAATCATTTACTCACTTATTTAAGTTAATTAACATTCTTCATCTTACTGAAGTTGACATAACGCTATAACGGCAGTGCATTTGGAAGAATTCCACAATCTTATATTAAGGTATAAAGTCGATTTTCTTGTATATACACATTTAGAAGTCGATATTGAGTTGCTTCAAATCAGCAGTATAATATATTTAAGTTCACTTACCTTCTTCATCTTACTGAAGTGGACATAAAGCTATAACGGCAGTGCGCTTGGAAGATTTCCACAATCCTATATTAAGGCACAAAGTCTATTTTCTTGTATGTTCACATTTAGCAATCGATATTGAGTTGCTTCAAATCATTAGTTTAACATATTTAAGTTCTCGTACCTTCTTCATCTTACTGAAGCAGACATAACGCCATAACGGCAGAGCATTTGGAAGAATTCCACAATCCTATATTAAGGCATAAAGTCGATTTTCTTGTATGTTCACACTTAGCAATCGATATTGAATTGCGTCAAATCATTTACTCACTTATTTAAGGTTATTAA
>NW_024394815.1:0-1707 GCF_016617805.1 Bactrocera tryoni
AGTTAATTTAGCTTTAATTTATGAAGTTAGTTTTTTCACGCTATTCTCACATCGATTGTTCAATGTGTATATACAAACAACAAGTAAATCGATTTAGAATCAATACATAAGATTCTGCAGTTTTTCCAAATGCAGTGCCGTTATTGCTTTGTGAATACTCTTATGACGTGAAAAAGATAAATTGGCTTGAATTTGTGAAGTTATTTTTTTTACAAGCTACTCTCATATTGATTGCTCAACGTGTATATACAAACAACAAGAAAATCGATTTTGAACCAAAATATAAGATTCTGTAGTTTTTTCAAATGCAGGGCCATCATTGAATACTCTAATAACGTGAAAATTTTAAATTAGCTTGAATTTGTGAAGTTATTTCTTTTACAAGCTACTCTCATATTGATTGCTCAACGTGTATATACAAACAACAAGAAAATCAATTTTGTACCAAAACATAAGACTCTGCAGTTTTTCCAAACGCAGTGCCGTTATTGCTTTGTGAATACTCTAATAACGTGAAAAATTTAAATTAGCTTGTATTTGTGAAGTTATTTTTTTTACAGGCTACTCTCATATTGATTGCTCAATGTGTATATACAAACAACAAGAAAATCGATTTTGAACCAAAACATAAGATTCTGCAGTTTTACCAAATGCAGTGCCATCATTGAATACTCTAATAACGTGAAAAATTTAAATTTGCTTGAATTTGTGAAGTTTATTTTTTCACGTAATTCTTATATCGATTGCTCAATGTGTATATACAAACAACAAGAAATTCGATTTTGAACCAAAACATAAGACTCTGCAGTTTTTCCAAATGCTGTGACGTCATGGGTTTATGAATACTCTAATAACGTGAATAAGTTAAATTAGCTTGAATTTGTGAAGTGCGTTTTTCTACACTACTCTCATATTGATAGCTCAACGTGTATATACAAACAACAAGAAAATCGATTTTGAACCAAAACATAAGATTCTGCAGTTTTTCCAAATACAGTGCCGTTATTGCTTTATAAATACTCTAATAAGGTGAATAAGTTAATTTAGCTTTAATTTATGAAGTTAGTTTTTTCACGCTATTCTCACATCGATTGCTCAATGTGTATATACAAACAACAAGAAAATCGATTTTGAACCAAAACATAAGACTCTGCAGTTTTACCAAATGCAGTGCCATCATTGAATACTCTAATAACGTGAAAATTTTAAATTAGCTTGAATTTGTGAAGTTATTTCTTTTACAAGCTACTCTCATATTGATTGCTCAACGTGTATATACAAACAACAAGAAAATCAATTTTGAACCAAAACATAAGACTCTGCAGTTTTTCCAAACGCAGTGCCGTTATTGCTTTGTGAATACTCTAATAACGTGAAAAATTTAAATTAGCTTGAATTTGTGAAGTTATTTCTTTTACAAGCTACTCTCATATTGATTGCTCAACGTGTATATACAAACAACAAGAAAATCGATTTTGAACCGAAACATAAGATTCTGCAGTTTTACCAAATGCAGTGCCATCATTGAATACTCTAATAACGTGAAAATTTTGAATTAGCTTGAATTTGTGAAGTTATTTCTTTTACAAGCTACTCTCATATTGATTGCTCAACGTGTATATACAAACAACAAGAAAATCAATTTTGAACCAAAACATAAGACTCTGCAGTTTTTCCAAACGCAGTGCCGTTATTGCTTTGTGAATA
>NW_024394816.1:0-7661 GCF_016617805.1 Bactrocera tryoni
TATTTAGGTATAGGGTCGATTTTCTTGTATATACACATTTAGCAATCGATATTCAGTTGCTTCAAATCATTTACTTCACTTAGTCAAGTTAACTAACCGTCTTTATCTCACTGAAGTTGTCATAAAGCCGTAACGGCAGCGCAATTGGAAGAATTCCACAATCTTATGTTTAGGTATAAAGTCGATTTTCTTGCATACACATTTTCAGCATATTGAGTTGCGTCAAAACAATTACTTCACTTATTTAAGGTAACTAACCGTCTTTATCTCACTGACGTTGTCATAAAGCCATAACGGTAGCGCATTTTGAAGATTTCCAAAACTTGTGTTTAGGTATAAGGTCGATTTTCTTGTATATACACATTTAGCAATCGATATTCAGTTGCTTCAAATAATTTACTTCACTTAGTCAAGTTAACTAACCGTCTTTATCTCACTGAAGTTGTCATAAAGCCGTAACGGCAGCGATATTGGAAGAATTCCACAATCTTATGTTTAGGTATAAAGTCGATTTTCTTGCATACACATTTTCAGCATGTTGAGTTGAGTCAAATCATTTACTTCACTTATTTAAGTTAACTAACCGTCTTTATCTCACTGACGTTGTCATAAAGCGATAACGGTAGCGCAGTTGGAAGAATTCCACAATCTTATATTTAGGTATAAAGTCGATTTTCTTGCATACACATATTCAGCATATTGAGTTGCGTCAAAACAATTACTTCACTTATTTAAGTTAACTTACCGTCTTTATCTCACTGACGTTGTCATAAAGCCATAACGGCAGTGCATTTTGAAGAATTCCACAACCTTATATTTAGGTATTGAGTCGATTTTCTTGTAATATACACATTTAGCAATCGATATTGAGTTTCTTCAAATCATTTCTTTCACTTATTTAAGTTAATTAACCTTTTTCATCTTACTGAAGTGGATATAAAGCCATAACGGCAGTGCATTTGGAAAAATTCCACAATCTTATATTAAGGTATAAAGTCGATTTTCTTGTATATACACATTAAGCAATCGATAGTGAGTTGCGTCAAATCATTTACTTCACTTATTTAAGTTAACTAACCGTCTTTATCTCACTGACGTTGCCATAAAGCCATAACGGCAGTGCATTTTGAAGAATTCCACAACCTTATATTTAGGTATTAAGTCGATTTTCTTGTAATATACACATTTAGCAATCGATATTGAGTTTCTTCAAATCATTACTTTCACTTATTTAAGTTAATTAACCTTTTTCATCTTACTGAAGTGGATATAAAGCCATAACGGCAGTGCATTTGGAAAAATTCCACAATCTTATATTAAGGTATAAAGTCGATTTTCTTGCATATACACATTTAGCAATCGATATTGAGTTGCTTCAAATCATTAACTTCACTTATTCAAGTTAACTAACCGTCTTTATCTCACTGAAGTTGTCATAAAGCCGTAACGGCAGCGCAATTGGAAGAATTACACAATCTTATGTTTAGCTATAAAGTCGATTTTCTTGCATACACATTTTCAGCATATTGAGTTGCGTCAAAACAATTACTTCACTTATTTAAGTTAACTAACCGTCTTTATCTCACTAGCGCATTTGGAAGATTTCCAAAAACTTGTGTTTAGGTATAAGGTCGATTTTCTTGTATATACACATTTAGCAATCGATATTCAGTTGCTTCAAATCATTTACTTCACTTAGTTAAGTTAACTAACCGACTTTATCTCACTGAAGTTGTCATAAAGCCGTAACGGCAGCGCAATTGGAAGAATTCCACAATCTTATATTTAGGTATAAAGTCGATTTTCTTGCATACACATTTTCAGCATATTGAGTTGCGTCAAATCATTTACTTCACTTATTTAAGTTAACTAACCGTCTTTATCTCACTGACGTTTTCATAAAGCGATAACGGTAGCGCAGTTGGAAGAATTCCAAAAACATGCATTTAGGTATAAGGTCGATTTTCTTGTATAGACACATTTCGCAATCGATATTGAGTTGCTTCAAATCATTAACTTCACTTATTCAAGTTAACTAACCGTCTTTATCTCACCGAAGTTGTAATAAAGCCATAACGGCAGCGCATTTGGAAGAATTCCACAATCTTATATTTAGGTATAAAGTCGATTTTCTTGTATACACACATTTAGCATATTGAGTTGCGTCAAAACATTTACTTCACTTATTTAAGTTAACTAACCGTCTTTATCTTACTGACGTTGTCATAAAGCCATAACGGTAGCGCATTTGGAAGATTTCCAAAAACTTGTATTTAGGTATAAGGTCGATTTTCTTGTATATACACATTTAGCAATCGATATTCAGTTGCTTCAAAAATTTACTTCACTTAGTCAAGTTAACTAACCGTCTTTATCTCACTGAAGTTGTCATAAAGCCGTAACGGCAGCGCAATTGGAAGAATTCCACAATCTTATGTTTAGGTATAAAGTCGACTTTCTTGCATACACATTTTCAGCATATTGAGTTGCGTCAAAACAATTACTTCACTTATTTAAGTAAACTAACCGTCTTTATCTCACTGACGTTGTCATAAAGCCATAACGGTAGCGCATTTGGAAGATTTCCAAAAACTTGTGTTTAGGTATAAGGTCGATTTTCTTGTATATACACATTTAGCAATCGATATTCAGTTGCTTCAAATCATTTACTTCACTTAGTCAAGTTAACTAACCGTCTTTATCTCACTGAAGTTGTCATAAAGCCGTAACGGCAGCGCAATTTGAAGAATTCCACAACCTTATATTTAGGTATAAAGTCGATTTTCTTGTATACACACATTTAGCATATTGAGTTGCGTCAAAACATTTACTTCACTTATTTAAGTTAACTAACCGTCTTTATCTCACTGACGTTGTCATAAAGCCATAACGGCAGTGTATTTTGAAGAATTCCACAATCTTATATTTAGGTATAAAGTCGAGTTTTCTTACACATTTAGCAATCGATATTGAGTTGCTTCAAATCATTTACTTCACTTATTTCAGTTAACTAACCGTCTTCATCTCACCGACGTTGTCATAAAGCCATAACGGTAGCGCATTTGGAAGAATTTTACAATCTTATATTTAGGTATAAAGTCGACTTTCTTGTATATACACATTTAGCAATCGATATTGAGTTGCTTCAAATCATTTACTTCACTTATTTAAGTTAACTAACATTCTTCATCTTACTGAAGTGGATATAAAGCCATAACGGCAGTGCATTTGGAAGAATTCCACAAACTTATATTTAGGTAAAAAGTCGATTTTCTTGTATACACACAATTAGCAATCGATATTGAGTTGCTTCAAATCATTTACTTCACTTATTGAAGTTAATTAACATTCTTCATCTTACTGAAGTGGATATAAAGCCATAACGGCAGTGATTTTGGAAGAACTACACAATCTTATAATTAGGTATAAGGTCGATTTTCTTGTATATACACATTTAGCAAACGATATTGAGTTGCTTCACATCATTTACTTCACTTATTTAAGTTAGTTAACATTCTTTATCTCACTGATGTTGTCCTAAAGCCATAACGGTAGCGCATTTGGAAGAATTCCACAATCTTATGTTTAGGTATAAAGTCGATTTTCTTGTATATATACATTTAGCAGTCGATATTGTGTTGCTTCAAATCATTTACTTCCCTTATTTAAGTTAACTAACCGTCTTCATCTCACTGACGTTGTCATAAAGCCATAACGGTAGCGCATTTGGAAGAATTTCACAATCTTATATTTAGGTATAAAGTCGATTTTCTTGTATATACACAATTAGCAATCGATATTGAGTTGCTTCAAATCATTTACTTCACTTATTTAAGTTAATTAACATTCTTCATCTTACTAAAATGGATATAAAGCCATAACGGCAGTGATTTTGGAAGAATTACACAATCTTGTAATTAGGTATAAGGTCGATTTTCTTGTATATACACAATTAGCAATCGATATTGAGTTGCTTCAAAACATTTACTTCACTTATTTAAGTTAACTAGCCGTCTTCATCTCACTGACGTTGTTATAAAGCCATAACGGCAGTGCATTTTGAAGAATTCCACAATCTTATATGTAGGTATAAAGTCGACTTTCTTGTATATACACATTTAGCAATCGATATTGAGTTGCTTCAAATCATTTACTTCACTTATTTAAGTTAACTAACCGTCTTCATCTCACTGACGTTGTTATATAGCCAAAACGGCAGTGCATTTGAAAGAACTCCACAATATTATCTTCAGGTGTTAAGTACATTTTCTTGTATATACACATTTAGCAATCGATATTGAGTTGCTTCAAAACATTTACTTCACTTATTTAAGTTAACTAACCGTCTTTATCTCACTGACGTTGTCATAAAGCCATAACGGTAGCACATTTGGAAAAATTTTACAATCTTATATTTATGTATAAAGTCGATTTTCTTGTATATACACAATTAGCAATCGATATTGAGTTGCTTCAAACCATTTACTTCACTTATTTAAGTTAACTAACCGTCTTCATCTCACTGACGTTGTCATAAAGCCATAACGGTAGCGCATTTGGAAGAATTTCACAATCTTATATTTAGGTATAAAGTCGATTTTCTTGTATATACACAATTAGTAATCGATACTGAGTCGCTTCAAATCATTTACTTCACTTATTTAAGTTAATTAACATTCTTCATCTTACTGAAGTGGATATAAAGCCATAACGGCAGTGATTTTGGAAGAATTACACAATCTTATAATTAGGTATAAGGTGGATTTTCTTGCATATACACATTTAGCAAACGATATTGAGTTGCTTCAAATCATTTACTTCACTTATTTAAGTTAGTTAACATTCTTTATCTCACTGATGTTGTCCTAAAGCCATAACGGTAGCGCATTTGGAAGAATTCCACAATCTTATGTTTTGGTATAAAGTCGATTTTCTTGTATATATACATTTAGCAATCGATATTGAGTTGCTTCAAATCATTTACTTCACTTATTTAAGTTAATTAACATTCTTCATCTTACTAAAATGGATATAAAGCTATAACGGCAGTGCATTTGGAAGAATTCCATAAACTTATATTTAAGGATAAAGTCGATTTTCTTGTATATATACATTTAGCAGTCTATATTGAGTTGCTTCAAAACATTTACTTCACTTATTTAAGTTAACTAACCGTCTTCATCTCACTGACGTTGTTATAAAGCCATAACGGCACTGCATTTTGAAGAATTCCACAATCTTATATGTAGGTATAAAGTCGACTTTCTTGTATATACACATTTAGCAATCGATATTGAGTTGCTGCAAATCATTAACTTCACTTATTTAAGTTAACTAACCGTCTTCATCTCACTGACGTTGTTATATAGCCATAACGGTAGCGCATTTGGAAGAATTCCACAATCTTATGTTTGAGTATAAAGTCGATTTTCTTGTATATATACATTTAGCAGTCGATATTGAGTTGCTTCAAAACATTTACTTCACTTATTTAAGTTAACTAACCGTCTTCATCTCACTGACGTTGTCATAAAGCCATAACGGTAGCGCATTTGGAAGAATTTCACAATCTTATATTTAGGTATAAAGTCGATTTTCTTGTATATATACAATTAGTAATCGATATTGAGTCGCTTCAAATCATTTACTTCACTTATTGAAGTTAGTTAACATTCTTCATCTTACTGAAGTGGATATAAAGCCATAACGGCAGTGATTTTGGAAGAATTACACAATCTTATAATTAGGTATAGGGTCGATTTTCTTGTATATACACATTTAGCAAACGATATTGAGTTGCTTCAAATCATTTACTTCACTTATTTAAGTTAGTTAACATTCTTTATCTCACTGATGTTGTCCTAAAGCCATAACGGTAGCGCATTTGGAAGAATTCCACAATCTTATATTTAGGTAGAAAGTCGATTTTCTTGTATATACACAATTAGCAATCGATATTGAGTTGCTTCAAACCATTTACTTCACTTATTTAAGTTAATTAACATTCTTCATCTTACTGAAGTGGACATAAAGCCATAACGGCAGCGCATTTGGAAGAATTCCAGAATCTTATATTAAGGTAGAAAGTCGATTTTCAAGTATATACACATTTAGCAATCGATATTGAGTTGCTTAAAATCAATAATTTAATATATTTAAGTAAATTAACCTTTTTCATTTTACTGAAGTTGTCATGAAGTCATAACGGCAGTGCATTTGGAAAAGTTCCACAATCTTAAATATAGGTATAAAGTCGATTTTCTTGTGTCTACACATTTAGCAATCGATACTGAGTTGCTTCAAAACATTTACTTCACTTACTTAAGTTAATTAACCTTCTTCATCTTACTGAAGTGGACATAAAGCCATAACGGCAGTGCATTTGGATAAATTCCACAATCTTATATTTAGGTATAAAGTCGATTTTCTTGTATATAATTATTTAGCAATCGATATTGAGTTGCTTAAAATCTTTAATTTAACATATTTAAGTAAATTTACCTTTTTCATTTTACTGAAGTTGTCATAAAGTCATAACGGCTGTGCATTTGGAAAAAATTCACAATCTTATATATAGGTATAAAGTCGATTTTCTTGTATATACCATTTAGCAATCGATACTGAGTTGCTTCAAAACATTTACTTCACTTATTTAAGTTAACTAACTGTCTTCATCTCACTGACGTTGTCATAAAGCCATAACGGTAGCGAAGTTGCAAGAACTCCACAATCTTATATTTAGGTATAAAGTCGATTTTCTTGTATATACTTATTTAGCAATCGATATTGAGTTGCTTAGAATCTTTAATTTAACATATTTAAGTAAATTTACCTTTTTCATTTTACTGAAGTTGTCATAAAGTCATAACGGCAGTGCATTTGGAAAAATTCCACAATTTTATATATATGTATAAAGTCGATTTTCTTGTATATACCATTTAGCAATCGATACTGAGTTGCTTCAAAACATTTACTTCAGTTATTTAAGTTAACTAACTGTCTTCATCTCACTGACGCTGTCATAAAGCCATAACGGTAGCGAATTTGCAAGAACTCCACAATCTTATATTTAGGTATAAAGTCGATTTTCTTGAATATACTTATTTAGCAATCGATATTGAGTTGCTTAAAATCTTTAATGTAACATATTTAAGTAAATTTACCTTTTTCATTTTACTGAAGTTGTCATAAAGTAATAACGGCAGTGCATTTGGAAAAAATCCACAATCTTATATATAGGTATAAAGTCGATTTTCTTGTATATAGCAAGTTTAGCAATCGATACTGAGTTGCTTCAAAACATTTACTTCACTTATTTAAGTTAACTAACTGTCTTCATCTCACTGACGTTGTCATAAAGCCATAACGGTAGCGAATTTGCAAGAGCTCCACAATCTTATATTTAGGTATAAAGTCGATTTTCTTGTATATACTTATTTAGCAATCGATATTGAGTTGCTTAAAATCTTTAATTTAACATATTTAAAGAAATTTACCTTTTTCATTTTACTGAAGTTGTCATAAAGTCATAACGGCAGTGCATTTGGAAAAAATCCACAATCTTATATATAGGTATAAAATCGATTTTCTTGTATATACAATTTAGCAATGGATACTGAGTTGCTTCAAAACATTTACTTCACTTATTTAAGTTAACTAAC
>NW_024394817.1:0-1721 GCF_016617805.1 Bactrocera tryoni
TTTTTATAAATGCACTGCCGTTATGGCTTTATGTCAACTTCAGGAAGATGAAAACAGGTTAATTAACTTAAATATGTTAAACTAATGATTTAAGGCAATTCAATATCGACTGCTAAATGTGTATGTACAAGAAAATCGACTTTATACCTGAATATAAGATTGTCGAATTGTTACAAATGCACTGCCGTTATGGCTTTATGTCAACTTTAGTAAAATGAAGAAAGTTAATTAACTCAACTATGTTAAATTAATGATTTGAAGCAACTCAATACCGATTCCTTAATGTGTATACGCAAGAAAGTCGACTTTATACCCGAACATAAGATTGTCCATTTCTTTTAACTGCATTGCCGTTATGGCTTCATGTCAACTTCAGTAAGATGAAGAAAGTTAATTAACTTAAGTATGTAAAATTAATGTTTAAGGCAATTCAATATCGACTGCTAAATGTGTATACACAAGAAAGTCGACTTTATACCTGAACATAAGATTGTCGAATTTTTATAAATGCACTGCCGTTATGGCTTTATGTCAACTTCAGGAAGATCAAAAAGTTTAATTAACTTAAGTAAGTTGAACTAATGATTTAAGGCAATTCAATATCGACTGCTAAATGTGTATGTACAAGAAAATCGACTTTATACCTGAATATGAGATTGTCGAATTTTTACAAATGCACTGTCGTTATGGCTTTATGTTAACTTCGGTAAGATGAAGAAAGTTAATTAACTTAAATATATTAAATTAATGATTTAAGGCAATTCAATATCGACTGCTAAATGGGTATATACAAGAACATCGACTTTATACCGGAACATAGGATTGTCGATTTCTTCCAACTGCATTGCCGTTATGGCTTCATGTCAACTTCGGTAAGATGAAAAACGCTAATTAACTTAAATATGTTAAATTAATGATTTAAGGCAATTCAATATCGACTGCTAAGTGTGTATATACAAGAAAATTGACTTTATACCTGAAAATAAGATTGTCGAATTTTTACAAATCCACTGCCGTTATGGATTTAATGATTTAAGGCAATTCAATATCGGCTGCTAAGTGTGTATATACAAGAAAATCGACTTTATACCTGAATATAAGATTGTCGGATTCTTCCAAATGCACTGCCGTTATGGCTTTTGTCAACTTCGGTAAGATGAAGAAGGTTAATTAACTTAAATATGTTAAATTAATGATTTAAAGCAACTCATTATCGACTGCTTAAGGTGTATATACAAGAAAATCGACTTTATACCTGAATATAAGATTGTCAAATTCTTCCAAATGCAGTGCCGGTATGGCTTTATGTCAACTTCAGTAGATGAAAAAGGTTGATTAACTAACATATGTTAAAGTAATGATTTGAAGCATCTCAATATCGACTGCTAAATGTGTATATACAAGAAAATCGACTTTATACCTGAATATAAGATTGTCGAATTTTTACAAATGCACTGCCGTTATGGCTTTATGTCAACTACAGGAAGATGAAGAAAGTTAATTAACTTAAATATGTTAAATTAATGATTTAAGGCAATTCAATATAGACTGCTAAGTGTGTATATACAAGAAAATCGACTTAATACCTGAATATAAGAATGTCGAATTCTTCCAAATGCACTGCCGTTATGGCTTTATGTCAACTTCGTTAAGATAAAGAAAGCTAATTAAATTAAATATGTTAAATTAATGATTTAAGGCAACTCAATATCGACTGCTAA
>NW_024394818.1:0-2489 GCF_016617805.1 Bactrocera tryoni
CAAGATGAAGAAGGCTAATTAACTCAAATATTTGATGCTATTGATTTGAAGCAACTCAATATCGACTGCTAAATGTGTATATAAAAGAAAATCGACTTTATACCTGAATATAATATTGTCGAATTCTTCCAAATGCACTGCCGTTATGGCTTTATGGCAACTTCAGCAAGATGAAGAAGGTTAATTATCGTAAATATTTGATCTTAATGATTTGAAGCAACTCAATATCGACTGCTAAATGTGTATATAAAAGAAAATCGACTTTATACCTGTATACAATATTGTCGAATTCTTCCAAATGCACTGCCGTATGGCTTTAATATTTGAGATTTGAAGCAACTCAATATTGACTGCCAAATGTGTAAATACAAGAAAATCGACTTTATACCTGAATATAAAATTTTCGAATTCTTGCAAATGCACTGCCGTTATGGCTTTATGTCAACTTCAGCAAGATGAAGAATGTTAATTATCGTAAATATTTGATCTTAATGATTTGAAACAACTCAATATTGACTTCTAAATGTGTATATATAAGAAAATCGACTTTATACCTGAATATAAGATTGTCGAATTCTTCCAAATGCACTGCCGTTATGGCTTTATGTCAAATTCAGCAAGATGAAGAAGGCTAATTAACTCAAATATTTGATGCTATTGATTTGAAGCAACTCAATATCGACTGCTAAATGTGTATATAAAAGAAAATCGACTTTATACCTGAATATAATATTGTCGAATTCTTCCAAATGCACTCCCGTATGGCTTTATGCCAACTTCAGCAAGATGAAGAAGTCTAATTAACTCAATTATTTGATGTTAATGATTTAAAGCAACTCAATATCGACTGCTAAATGTGTATATACAAGAAAATCGACTTTATACCTGTATACAATATTGTCGAATTCTTCCAAATGCACTGCCGTTATGGCTTTAATATTTGAGATTTGAAGCAACTCAATATTGACTGCCAAATGTGTAAATACAAGAAAATCGACTTTATACCTGAATATAAAATTTTCGAATTCTTCCAAATGCACTGCCGTTATGGCTTTATGTCAACTTCAGTAAGATGAAGAAGGTTAATTAACTTAAATATTTGCAGCTAATGATTTGAAGCAACTCAGTATCGACTGTTAAATGTGTATATATAAGAAAATCGACTTTATACCTGAATAGAAGATGGTCGTTTCTTCCAAATGCACTGCCGTTATGGCTTTACGTAAACTTCAGTAAGATGGAGAAGGCTAATTAACTTAAATATTTGATGTTAACGATTTGAAGCAACCCAATATCGACTGCTAAATATGTATAAATAAGAAAACCGACTTTATACCAGAATATAAGATTGTCGAATTCTTCCAAATGCACTGCCGTTATGGCTTTATGTCAACTTCAGTAAAATGAAGAAGGTTAATTAACTTAAATATTTGATGTTGATGATTTAAAGCAACTCAATATCGACTGCTAAATGTGTATATACAAGAAAATCGACTTTATACCTGAATATAAGATTGTCGAATTCTTCCAAATGCACTGCCGTTATGGCTTTATGCCAACTTCAGCAAAATGAAGAAGGTTAATTATCTTAAATATTTGACCTTTATGATCTGAAGCAACTCAATATCGACTGCTAAATGTGTATATACAAGCAAATCGACTTTATACCTGAATATAAGATTGTCGAATTCTTCCAAATTCAGTGCCGTTATGACTTTATGCCAACTTCAGCAAGATAAAGAATGTTACTTATCTTAAATATTTGATGTTAATGGTTTGAAGCAACTCAATATCGACTGCTCAATATGTACATACAAGAAAATCGACTTTATACCTAAATATAAAATTGTCGAATTCTTCCAAATGCACTGCCGTTATGGCTTTATACAAGAAAATCTAATTTATACCTGAATATAAGATTTTCGAATTCTTCCAAATGCGCTGCCGTTTTGGCTTTACGTCAACTTCGGTAAGATGAAGAAGGTTAGTTAACTTAAGTTTGTCAAATTAATGACTTAAAGCAACTCAATATCGACTGCTAAATGTGTACATACAAGAAAATAGACTTTATACCTATATATAAGATTGTCGAATTCTTCCAAATGCACTGCCGTTATGGCTTTATGTCTACCTCAGCAAGATGAAGAAGTTTAATTAACTTAAATATTTGATGTTAATGATTTGAAGCAACTCAATAGCGACTGCTAAATGTGTATATACAAGAAAATCCACTTTATACCTGAATATAAAATTGTCGAATTCTTCCAAATGCACTGCCGTTATGACTTTATGCCAACTTCAACAAGATGAAGAAGGTTAATTATCTTAAATATTTGATGTTAGTGATTTAAAGCAACTCAATATCGACTGCTAAATGTGTATATACAAGCAAATCGACTTCATACCTGAATATAAGATTGTCGAATTCATCCAAATGCACTGCCGTTATGGCTTTATGTCAACCTCAGCAAGATGAAGAAGGTTAATTA